>NW_027103939.1:0-4345 GCF_902728285.1 Clytia hemisphaerica | reverse complement strand
TGACTTTTGACCTTTGAGCTAAGTTAACACCACCACCCCAAAATTGGTATTGATACCAACTTGAAAATCATAATTTTCAGAAAAAGGGGGGACCCACCCCCTTGTTTTGGTATCGATACCAGCTTGAAAATCATAATTTTCAGAACAAGGGGGGACTCACCCCCTTAATTTGGTGTCGATACCAACATGACTTTTTGATTTTGACAAAATATCATGGGACCCACCCCCTAATTTAGTACCAATACCAATCTGACAAATTTGAGTTTAATGCTGTTTAAAGGGGACCCACCCCCTCCCACACAAACAGGGTACTAAGAGAAACTTTAAAAAACTCATTTTTGAAAAACTCTTTCTTCAACACAACACATAAATGTCATATGCTAAAATAGAAAATGACTGAAAACTGACAATATAATAAAAACAAACCCAATGAAGCTAGCAAAATCTGAATCAATATTATCTGAATATAATTGATGTGCAAAAACTAGGAGAGCTATTATTAGTACATAATTTTAGAACAGAATAGATTCATTCATTACCAAATGCTATCACAGAAAAAATGTTTTGGCTTCGGGCTTGATCAAAAATAAAACTTGAAAATATCGAAAAAGTCCAAAATAAACAAACTTCAAAGTCATTTATACTTATTACTCATTTACAGTCATTATACTCAAAAGCTAAAACAAATCCAATTGAAACCTGTTTAGACTGATATGTAGTTTTGCTGTCATTTTGATATGGATACCAACTTTCTGAATCATATTATTTAAAAAAAGGAGTACCCACCCCCTATTTTGGTATAATACCAACTGAGGATAACTCTTTTTTTCTAAAAAAGGGGGACCCACCCCCATCAATACCAACTTGACATTTCAGACTTTTATAGGAAAAAAAGACACCACCACCCGGCTATGGGTCTGGTATCTGGATGTTGACCCCCCCTGCCCTTTTACTGAATTTTTTTAAATCTACAACGACTTAAAATTTCAAAATAAAACAATAATTTGTAGCCTTGGAAACTAAACTAACACTTTTCCTACTGTCATGTTTTCTATGAAACTTTCTTATCCCAACTCCTCATGAAGTATTAAAACTCAACAAGGAGAAATGATTAGAATGGTCATTTAAACAGACAAGTAGGATGCACTAAAACAATCCGAAAATTTTACTAGCCTTAAGAGGACAAAAGTTTTAGTTCTATTAATTAATCACATAATACGCAAACGTACATTATAATGATAAAAGGTATAACTAGTAATACAAAGCAATGATCTCATGTAACTTTAAATTTACCAAAAGTTTTGTTAGAATACACAAAATAATGTCAAATCTAAAAATGATAATTTCTGAAAATTAGTTTATGATAATACAATTGGTGCTATTTGTCAATTATTAATAAAAGTTCTTTTCTACACTCTCTATGAAAACATCAAAATTATATAACAAATCTAGCTCTTCTAAAATATCAGCAACATTTTGAACTATCATACTTGAAATATTAGACTTGCTTGATTCCTGGTCTGGCATTTTCATATCAAAGTAAAAACCATTTTTGATTCATTGTCAAATTTAGCAAACATTTGTCAATCTCTTCTTTGAATACCTGAAGTGTTGACTCATCAGCATTCTTTTTCTAATTTCCAACAATTCAAAATATGGGAAGCTGTATCAGGATTACAGGTTGAACAGCATCTTTCTTGTTTTGGACTGTAAAAATCAAATAGTTTGTTAACACTTTTCTTAGACAGCCTTCTGATAAACAATAATCTTCATGGCCTTTCAGTATGGGTATTGGTAGCAATATCTAGTTGTTTGTAGAAAATGTTGCCCATGAATCACATTTTGTTCGTCCAGCCCTCCCGACTCTTGGGTGTATGCTTCCATTGAAGAGGGAGGTCAATAGATGACATGGGAAATATTTGGTGCATCTACTCCCATACCTAATGCAGTTGTTGCAATAGACCCTAGTTCTAGAGTCTATTTCTTTAATCTCTTCTAAGATATAATTTTTCTCGCATGGAGGTGATGGTGAATGGAATTGATTGAAAAGTCTTGTTTTGCAGGATATTTCACCGTTGACATACTGATTCTCAGCCAAAATTTTATCGAAAAGAGAATATGCTTTTCCACAAAAGTCAAGTTTTCATGTATATTACTCCATTGGAAATTTTCCTTCAAAATCAACAAATTTCTTGCTATTGGTTCAAGAATTTCAGCAATACCAACAAAACCATATAAGGAAGGTTTTCTCTGGACTATTGATAAAAATATGTTTGGACGGTTAGGACTGACACAAACGATTTTCAAATCTTTCATACAGAGTGTTTCAGAAAAATGTTTTGTTTGGGACTTTGTAGCAGTTGCAGTTACAGCAAGGAATTGTAACTCAGGTATAAATGATTGAGAACTGCTAACTCGCTGAAATCTGTACGAAATTCATTTCCCCAATTTCAACACAGTGAGCCTCATCAATGGCACATGCAACAACACGTTCTTTAAAGATTGAAGATTTTAGCAATTCTCTTCCTTCAGTACTTAGAAAAGCTTCTGGGTGTCCAAATAAAATGTCAATTTTCACCTGATTTTATAATGTCTGGTATTTTTGACAACTGTTGCTTCTTCTTGTCCTTAGCTTTTCCATCTTTTTGTAAAAATAGTGATGGCAAAACATCATGGGGTTTGTCTATTAAAGAGTGTGGCAGCATCTCTGCCTTATCCCTTTTGCTAAAAGCATGGAAACTGGTCACTATTATTTGATATGAAAGTGGACAAATTACTAAAACCAATGTTTGACTTCTTATCTTCTTTTGCGGTAGAATCCATGGAAGGAATGGAAGATCAGAGATTTACCATATCCAGTTGGAAGAACAGCAATGACATCATGACCTTTCATAAGTACTCAAAGCATTGGATCTGCTTGGGTTTGAAACAAAAACTGGAAAATGATGAACATTCTTGAGATGACAAAATTGAGCCCAGCTTTTTAAAAAACAAAAATTATGGCTAATATAATAGTATGTTACCTTGTTCATATTCAGCTCTCTGTCGTTTAACTAGCTACACACAACACACCTCTTGTTGTTTTTTCCCATCTTCTTCTTTCTTTATAAATCTACAAACTATTTTTACTTCGCTAGCTTTTTTTCTATTTTTAATGTTCTTTTTCACCTAACTAATCTACTTTAAACAGGTATAGCAGGTATATGCTACAAATACTAAGCTATAAATTATCTAAATTTTGTATAAAAATATAAACAGGAAAGCCTTCTTCTTTCGATAGATCCCTGATTGTAAATGGGTCAGTGGTGCAAGGCTGATTCTTCATTATTGTTTATTTTTTGACGAATCCGATCCGCTGACCTTTCACTGCAAAATCGAAAGTAGTTTTGAAATATGGCTAAAATCTGACTATTTCGCATCCCTTTATCCGACAATTTTCCCGCTAAAAATGCCGCGCTCTGATTGGTTAAAGAGCTGGCCTAGACCAGGGCCTAAGCGCCCATCTATAACGTCAAAAAGCTTATCGCCCTGGGTACGAGGTTGTGTGCTGAGGATCACAAGACGAGATAGCGATCTCCTTATTGATCAAATTTTAAAATCAAATTAAATATTAAATTGATAGTTAAATTTTGATATATTTTTTCATTTGTAAAATTTAAATTATTCATATTTTGATAAAAGAATTTCTTCACATTCTAGGTTCAACTAGTCTAGCAAACTAGACGACTAATTTATACATAGTAGAAATAAAGCAAAAAGTAATGAATGGAACAATTTTAGTCGTCTAGAAACCTTTGTGCACTAACTCCAAACAAAAGAAAAGTGTCAATATTGCAATTATAATTTTGACCTGCTCAAAATAATTCTTGAGAAAAAAAGTATGTGTGGATTTGTGTATTGAAAGTTTTTCATTTCAGTTGATTTCGTTTTGAGAGTTTGTTGTTGCTTGATAAATTGTTTTCTCGCTACGCAAGTTTCTGCGTAGCTAGCCCCTGTATCTATAAGGCTGGAACACCGGATTCTTCCAGTCGTTTATACAAACTCAATCCCGTATTATTATTATTAGTATTGGTATTATTAGTATTACACGCATTATAAACGACTCCAGTCTAGGTTCAACTGATTTTATCTTTGGAAAATATCAATCAAATATTAACGTAGTAAAGCGAAAAAAACGTTAAATAATATCAGAAACAATCGCGATGATCTTAAAATTTTCAAATACGGCGCAAATCTAAAGGCTTCGCTTTTTCTTGCTTGTGAAAAGGCTGAAGATTCCTCTCTAGTCTCTTCGTGGCTTCAAACTCGATGCTCTATCATTCCACAATTCCAAATCTTGAAAACA
>NW_027103938.1:1250908-1342928 GCF_902728285.1 Clytia hemisphaerica | reverse complement strand
TTTTAACACATATATAATTGATATCTACGTGAGCGTGACCATTAAACAATCATTCAGAACACATACAGTGACGATCTATTAAAATTAGTCGTTTGTTTCTTATAAAAAAAACGTTTAGAAACGAAAATTTCATGCTCTTGAAATATTTTTCAATATTCAAGACTTTGTGAGCAAAAAAACATCTATCTCATCAAAAAATTGAGTAATTTGGCTAAGAACATTGACGTATGCTTATTAAGAGTAATTCTTATAGATAAACATGCGTTTTTTGAGCCAACAAAATTGTTTTGAAAAAATCTACTTGAGCCATGTTTTACCTATGATACCACTTTCATGCAAAAAATCAGAAAAAATTAATGATCCAATTATTCCCGTTTTTAGCCGTTTTTTGGCCCAAATTTGCCCATTTATTTGAAAGTCGGGCTCCGTCACATTCGAGGGTTTATAGTTATGCATCTTTGTGCAAAAAATCATAAAGAATCAAAGAGCCAATCACGAGGAAAGCTAATAACGAACGAACGAACGAACGAACGAACGAACGAACGAAGGTTAATTTATAGGACCTCCACCCCACCGGGGTAGGTCCAAAAAGTTTGAAAGACATTGATTGCATAGACGTCAAAAGAGCGCAATGCATTGACTTTAGACAGCACACTTTAAGCACACTTTAAGATCACCTTAATTTACAATTAGAATAGGTAGGGCGAAAAGTGGGCCATCTAAATTAGAGATAAGTTTAACATTTTCTTCAGTGTCTAAGTCCGTCAAGATAATATTTAACAGATAAAAATTGCAGCTTTTAGCCTTTAGGATATAAGGTGATAATTCCATTTCGTTCACTTGACTGCTTTCCACTCAAGCTTTTAAAACATCTCTTAGCAACATTAATTATCGTTTTTTTTGCTCGCTGCCAAAAGTAAAGATCTAGTGATAACCCAGTTTCCCACCAAGAAAAACGAGAAAAAATAATGAATTCCTTTTTCTAGTTTGAGCACAATTGGTTTCGGGGATATCCGTTATGACATGGCTTACTTCAGAAGCCTTGGTCGCGCAACACAGTCGGCTTTGGTCATGACATACATCATCCTATTCTACATTAGCTACTCACTGCTTGCTTCGTTTATCAGTACTTTGACTTCACTTGGAACCGACAAATCCTTTAAGACATTCAGAACAGTCAAGATGGTGAGAAGTAACTCAGGGAATATGTTCAAAGTGTTATGTGAAAGCACTTCTGGACAATGGAATAATAAAGATATACAAGAAGTACTGGGTTCGTTGGAAGATACAATTGATTGAGATTATCTTAACAACCTAGTAAAAATTTCTCTAAGAACGTGGAAAGGCTTTGAAACAAGGATTTTAGTTAGATTAAAGAAATACTTCCAACTGAACTTTTGATGCATGCGAAAACTTCGTCAAAATCAAAATCGAGTCATCAAGATTTTAGAATCAAAACTTATCTATTATAAGAGTTACAGAAGCGTATAACTATAATACGAATTTATATGACAGTTGTAGCTTTCTTACAAAAAGATGTAAATATAAGGCTGGACTTAAGATTCTTGGTTTGCAGTCACCCGACCCTAGATTTTGGAGGTGGGTCGGTCGGTCGGAAATGTTTTTATTTTGGTCAATTATGAAATTTTTGTCTATATTTTATAATTTTTGAAGAAAAAAATTCTCTTCGTCAAAATAGCAATAAAGGTTTTTAGGTCTGAAAGTTTAGAGACGAGTCGATCGGTTTGACGACAAACCAACATTTTTTTAAGTCCAGCCTAATTGGTAATTGGCAGATTAAGCAGAGATCAACACTGATAATATACAGCAGAAACTGACAACCCTTTCTAAATGAAAACAATTATACTGGTAGAGACTATTTAGGCCCAGGCAAACGGCAAATTTCGACAGGTCAGAAACACAAAAAATTACGACCAAAATTGATCAAAGAAACATACCATTTTCTTGATATCATATTCGTCTTTTCCATCAGCTTTCATTTTCTCGATCTTGGCTTCTTGCTGAGCTGTCTCTTTTTCATACATTGTCTTCTCCTTTGCTAACCTGGATAAACAAAAACAATATTGTTTAACCCATTCAGTGCCAATGGCCTCATCATATGAGATCACTGAATTTTTTCAGTTCTGTACCGGTAGGTCTAAATCTAGGAGAACTGCAACCGATGCAACCCTGTTTTTTAACCCCATCAGAATTAATTTTATCATTAGTTTGGAGTTACAAAATGATGACACTTAAAGGTTTTGTTTTCAAATAAGAGTATTATCGTTTGCTTACTCATCAAATTCAGTTTACAAGCTTTTCCACGTTGGATTGACACGGATGTGGAGCAAGATCGATCAGAAAGAGGAAAAGAAAAACACATTTTTTGCTTATATCAGCTTAATATAACAATAGGCAGACACTGCCCTGATATGAAATGTGTCTGATATGAAACGGGAACAATAATTATGTAAAAATAAAACCTTTAATGGATTAATACAGCTTTATCAAAATTATGGATTTTTTCCTAGTTTCGGTTTAAGGTGATAGATTACAAGCTCTTTCCATTCCTTTTTTATGGTTGTTTCAATCAATTCCTTTATTTTTTAGAGTCAAGCATCTCGTATAATATACTTTGCATAGGCCAGTCTTGTTCAAATTTAGTTGCTTTGGTAATATTTAGATGTTTTTCAAAATCATCTCAAGAAAAGTGTATTGTGAGTATCAGACAGACTAACTACTAAACACTGCTCTACTTGTTATAAAGTTAAGCTGTAACTTGTTTTTTTTTAGTTCAATTTTGGCACTCTTGGTAATTTTGCATGGGTTTTCATTTAAATCAAAATCGGTCAACATTTGTTTAAGAAACAGATAATTCTTGTAACTACCTTAAGGAAAGAAAGTTTCGCAGACGCGATTTTATGATAAATTTGCAAAATTAAATTCTTCGAAACACAGATATTTTCAGAACTTAAAAAATGACCCCTGAAATTAGTCTCTTCAGGGCAAAATAGGCCATGTATCATGAACAAAAAATTCTTTCAACTGCGAAATTAAGTTTTGCGAAACTTCCGAATTTTGAGCTGTGAGCCGCAAAATTAAAATCTGCAATCAAAAATTTCTTTCTTTAAGGTGACTTGATTTTCAGTTCAATTTAGCACTATAACTTTGCATAGATTATTCATTTAAAACTAAATCAAATTTATTCAACAAACAGTTAATTTTTATAACCAATCTTGAATTATACCTTTTGACAACTCCAGTTTTGATGGTAATGTTGCGAAGCTTTGGGTCTTTTGGAGGCATATTGAATTATTTTTGAATTATGGTTTGCTTATTTTTACTGAAAAATATAAAGAACATATAACAAATATAATAAACAAAATAATTGATGGATTTGACAAAAATATTGTAACAGGCTAAAGTGGGTGTTTTGCCAAGCCAGACAAAGCCTAATTTTTTTAAGAAAAACAAATGGATTTCTTAAAGTCAGCTATGATGAGTGCGAACATATTTCACTAAAATCAAGAAGAGAAAAAGAACCTTTTCCTTCACTTGCAACCCAGGAAACACATTTTTTACTAAGGTTGCATTTGGGGTGAGATTCAGCAAAAAGAAAACGCAAGTATCTTTTATTCTGATTGCCCTAAAACAAAAATATGATTACTATTTACATAAATATAAAAAGATTGCCGTTCAAAAACAAATATTCAGAAATTGATAAACGAAGCCTCCTGTTCTTCATTTTGACATTTATCTAGACAGCGGTGATTGTATGAAGGTTTTCACCCTGTTACTGCACGTAGTCAACACGAAATAACTCAACAGAACATGACAATTTCAAACCTTCTGCTTCCGCGTACTTATGTACAACACTAAAAATAATAAACAAATTCCTTTGAAAGAAGATAAAGATGGACAAAATTTGGTGCAACTTGAGAAAAATCACTTTTTTTGAGGATTGAAATGTTTTCCAGAAAACTAAATTGCATACAAATAAAGCAATTTTTATTTATGAAAGGGGAAAATGAGTATTGCATTACCATTGTTTCCTCTGATGAAGGCATCCCCATATTTATTCTTGAGCTGCAAAAACAAAAATTGAAGTCTTACATAATAGCACTGTGACATTATTGGTCAGTAACTTTGGCTGCTGCACTAAGGTTTGACTCCAGATCGCAGCTGCTCACTTGGCAAGGGAACAACCCTTTGGGAGAGGTCGAAACCCACACCAAGGTATTGGGAAGTCAGGCTGAGGTGCTGAGGGCACGCTCTATACTATATCTTAAGTTGTGAAAATGGGTCTCAAAACATCCTGCAACTCAGCAAAATGGAAAAAAATCGAAATTTAACTTTGAAAAACAGTTTAGGTTGCAGGTGCTGTGTAAATAATGGAAGTTGGACAACAATCTAAATCAAAATTTCCATGCAAAAGCAACTCAAATCAAACATTTTGCTGGTCCTATCAAAAATTGTTACAACAGAAGTTATGCAAAATTCGAGAGATCTTTACCTGCCCATTGACATATTCTTCAGTCTGCTCCAAAACAATGTTCATATAACCATCCAAACTTCCTAAAACACCTGAAAATTTAAAGCAGTAGAAAAGAAAAATTGAACAAGCAACATGCTGAATGGACGTACCTGCTGGTACTTATATTTTACTGTTTAAAGAGATAAGAAGAAGAATGTATTTTTTCACACTAACAATCAAATAAATAAATTAAATGATAACCTTTTGCTTCGGGATTGGGATAGATGGGGAACTAAAAAAAACGCAAACCTAAAGATATATACAACAGTTAAGAACATTTGGTGAGTTTCTGTATCCGATTGCAAACAAAAATATCATAACATAAGACTTTCAGAAATCAGTTTTCTTGCTTATAACACAATGAACTACTTTTTGTTAAACATAAATTGCATACCTTAAGCCAGGCGATGTCAAGCAAACTTATTGAAGTTAACGTACTAATCAAGAAATTTTTGTTTAATCAGGATCAATACACGGTAATCTAACGCTAATTTTGCAGTGTGAGAGACTGAAAATGTAGTACTTTATTTATCTTACAGCTGACACCCTTTGCCAAGAGATACAGCTTTTTGGCATATACATACATGTGGATTAATTTTGTGTAGATTTAATTTGGCAATTGGTCAATATTTCTTGAATTATTTGTGGGGATTTAATTTGGTGCATTAGGATGTTGGCAGCACTAAAACACATTATAATACTATGATGCTAAAGAGAGGCTATTTTTCATTAATACTATTTTTGTTAAATTTGTCGAATGACCAATATTTCAAATATTTGTGAGGATTATTTTTAGCGATGCGATAGCCGCCAATACGGACAGCCAGAATGTTGAAAATTCATTCAAACAGAGCATTGCGGGATTGAAACTTTGGTACTTGAAATTTGATTGTTAATCAATAATTGGTGTCGTTCAATTACTTCGATCATTAATTACTATTACTTTGATAATCAAATTTATTGAGGTGTTCATTTTGTGTGGGATAAAAATTTTGAAGCAAAATCTGAAATTTTAGCCTGGTTTCTCCAAAATTAGAAATCAGAACATTTTTCTAAAGAATCGAAAATCAGGTAAACATTTGTTCCACAAATTGGAAAATTGAGGAAACATTTGTTCCAAAAATTGGAAACATCAAAACTTTCAAATATTGCATGCGACAATGTGAAAATGTGTGAGTCTCATGCTCAGGCCCAATGCCTGAGAGTTGGCCACTTTTGTTTGTGTAGGGTAAAATGGCGAAATGTGAAATCGATTTATTTAGGCAATTTTTCTATTTTAAATTACCCTATAAGATTTGACTTTATCTTTTTATTCCATGAAGCAATTACTTTCAAATAAAAAATATATTGACAATGAATGGATAAGCTTTCTAGAAATCCAAACATGAATATTTTACCAAAAAATAGCACTTTAGGATCAGAAACAGTCAAAAACCAGTTTTTGTCAATTTTCATCAAGTTACAGGAATTTAATCCTTTTTTGTTTTGATCTAAAATTTTCAGGAGAGGTGGCCAACATGGTTCCCTCGCTAATATCAAGGCGGCGTGGGACGGGGTTTACAGAATTAAAGTTTCTAAGTAAAATCTTAATTATTACCCAAAAAGTGCCTTTTTGCCCTTATCTTTTAAATAAATAGTCCCAGCCTTATGCCACCTTTTCCTTCAGAAAAATCAAAAACATTGGCCTTTAATTTTCAATAGAGATGTTACGTGACTCAAATCCCGTGTCTTATTGGACTAGAGAAAGAAAAAATGAAATCGCGCGATCTGATTGGATGGAAAAATTTCCATTTGAACTGGCACAAAAAATAATTCTCATTCTAAAACAAGATGGCAGTACCGTCAACTGCTCTAACTTGGGACGATTGGTCGAAACGGGACTGTTGATATCTGTCCTGTATTTTCACTTACTGTTAAATCTCTTTGACAACAAATTTGTTTTGATAACTCCACCAAGTTTATCAATCATGCTTTCTGTCATAACATGTCACAATAACTTTCACTGATAGCGTGCCCTTTTTTAACTTTTTCGTTTTCATTCAAAATGACCGGACGCCGATTGGAGAATTAGAGTGTGCAACCACTAATTTGTTCTTCTTCTTTCCAGACACCCGCATGTGTTCCACTACAGATTTTTTTCATATTACGATTTAAAAGCCTACTCGGTGCGAAAGAGAAATCGTGTAATTTTTAATATGCTGTTTATTGACTCAAATCAAATGACTTTGGAGGTTCGGTGAAATGGTGGCCGAATTGCCATCCCATGTTTTGTCAGATAGTCCAAAGTTAGAGCAGTTGACGGTATATTGTTAGCTCATTTAAAATCATGGACAGAGTTGCGGAATAATAAAGGCAACTACTGCTTTAAGGCTGGCAACGCCAAAATGCCCAATATAATCAGCCAACAGAAGGCGAGTTTGTTACAGCGCAAGTTTCATGCACATGCACTCCACCGTAGCAAAAGCGCGAACAGTATTTTACAATTTTAGGAACATCTTATGTGCTTAATTCTATTTGACTTTCAGAGCTTCATTGAAGATGAAGTAGAAAGATAAAATGCGCCTGGTTAATTTTGTTTAAATAGGCCTGCTGTTCTATCATTGTTGAAAGTTGGAGAAATTTCTACTGAAGCAGAAATTTGTTACAGTCAATTAAAAAGGAACAGTCTGCTATACTTACTATGTTTGCTATATCGTCTAGGAAAAAAACCGTAAAAAAAGATGCAAACGTGATTTTTTTATGAGTGTGGTTATGATTTTTTTTATTATGGCCGCGCACAGGAACTCACCAAATGTTCCTAACTGCCTACGCAAACTAAAGTGTGGTACTGTCTGGGTGAAAGTGCTGTCTGTACACAAATCCAGTATTTATGGCTTTTTTCAAAATTCATTGCAGTAGAGGGTCTGTTGTCATTGTCTTTTCTCATTTGAGATTTTTCAAACTGACTGCTGCTATGGAGTGTTGTTGCAATGTTGAGAGAGGGAGAGGGGGAGACGACAAGAGAAAAGTGTTGCTATTTATAAATCATACTTCATCCCAGAGGTCTCCATGCAGGAATTTTTTTATCAAACAGACAAATTGCACAGAGTGTACTACCAAGGGATAAACCAGACGTAATTAATCGAACAGTTCGATTAGTACTAGTAATCGTATGGTTTGGAGTGCAATTAACGATTAATCACGAGTAACAAAGGAGAAAATAGTAATTTGCACGAGTCCGAAGGACGAGCGTTACCATCAACCTTTCTCCCTTTAAATACTTAGAGATAAGCCCAAAAGTACAAAATATTCCTAAACCTTTCCTTCTCTTTGGATAATTTGAACTTTGGGCTCATTTAACTGCATTTGAGAGCAAACAGGTTGATAGCAAAATTGTTTTATGGGGTTGGTAAAGTTCACCTTTGAAGATTTGAGAGTTTAGAAGCACATTTTGACAGACTTGATCCTTAAATGGTAGATCAGGAGGTAAAGATCTTGATGAATGTTTGTACTATCCCCATGAAACTTTCCAAAAACCAAGATTTCATTATCTTAGTGGGCTCATTTGCTGTTCAATCTTGAGCAAAAATTGTTGTTTTGAGCAGCATTGTCAAGATTTTTAGGATTTTAGAGTTAAGACTGACTTTGAGCTAGCCCTAATCTTTAAAATAATGGGAAAGGTTCCAGCTTCTGATAAATTCTTGAACTATCTATAGGACCCTTTCACGAAATCAAGAATCAAGTATCAATGGGTGCTCATTTTGGGCAAAAATTTTAGCCAAAAATGTACTTTTAAGTCAATTTTACAAAATTAAGGGGGTCAGGGGAGTTAGAAGCCGCCTTTGAGTGAAATTTCAGCCTCTATAAGCTTTCAAAGAGTACCATATTTGATTTTCCTAGAAACCTTTCTGGAATGTGATGAGGAATCATGATTTTCAGATAAAATTTACTTTCTAACTGCCAATTACTGGCTGCAATAGAATGACCTCAACTCTAGTCAAAAACTTGAAAAAAAAGCCTTTTTGGCCCAAAAAAGCACATTTGACAACTTTTTTCACCTAGTTTCATTGTTTTTATATAAATTCATCATAGCTCTTATATTATAACAAATTAAGTGACCTAAACCCCTTTGAAGTTTGCCAATGGGCCAAAATATCCCAAATTTTAGTCATTTTTCAAGCAATGTTAAGAATATTTTTAAATAAAGATAAACAAGCAACATGCTGAATGGACCTACCTGTTGATCAAAATCAGATAAAAGTAGGCGTTCTACATTTTATTATTGGTATTGAGCAAACACAATAAGTTTTAGAACAATGCAAAAACGTCTGATTTATTTTTTTTTATCATTGTGTAACTTGGTCGTCTTTTTTGAAAATTTTATGACGAAAAAAAATTTTCTGAGAAAAATTACTTCAGCTACATTTTAAGGTACCTTGCACTCTATCTTTCTGACAAAAATCAGGAAAAACTAATGAAGCAATTTTGCACCAAGTCCAAAAAAACTTATTTTTAGGTAGTTTTTGGCCCAAATTTACCCCAATTTTTTTTTTCAAAATCGGGCTCCGTCACTTTTTAGGCATTACTATTTTGTATCATTGTGCAAAAAATGAAAAAAAATAATAAGCCGATCATGAGAAAAGCTGCTAACAGGAAAATGGTAAAACAGAATTTCCCCCAAAAAAGAAAATTCGTATTTTACGACGAAAAAAAATTTTCCGAGAAAAATTACTTCAGCCACATTTTAGGGTGCCTTGCACTCCATCTTTCTGCCAAAAATCAGGAAAAACTAATGAAGCAATTTTGCACCAAGTCCAAAAAACCTTATTTTTAGGTAGTTTTTTGGCCCAAATTTGCGAAAATCCGTATTTGACGACGAAAAAAAATTTTCCGAGAAAAACTTCTTCAGCCACATTTTAGGGTACTTTGCACTCTATCTTTCTGCCAAAAATCAGGAAAAACTAATGAAGCAATTTTGCACAAAGTTCAAAAAACCTTTTTTTAGGTAGTTTTTGGCCCAAATTTGCCCCCCAAATTTTTTTTTCAAAAATCGGGCTCCGTCACTTTTTAGGCATTGCTATTTTGTATCATTGTGCAAAAAATTAAAAAAAACTAATGAGCCAATCCCGAGAAAAGCTGCTAACAGGAAAATGGTAAAAGGGAATTTCCCCAAAAAAACAAAAATCCGTATTTTACGACGAAAAAAATTTTCCGAGAAAAATTACTTCAGCCACATTTTAGGGTACCTTGCACTCTATCTTTCTGCCAAAAATCAGGAAAAATTAATGAAGCAATTTTGCACCAAGTCCAAAAAACCTTATTTTAGGTAGTTTTTTGGCCCAAATTTGCGCAAATCCGTATTTGACGACAAAAAAAAATTTTCCGAGAAAAATTACTTCAGCCACATTTTAGGGTACCTTGCACTCTATCTTTCTGCCAAAATCAGGAAAAACTAATGAAGCAATTTTGCACAAAGTCCAAAAAACCTTTTTTTAGGTAGTTTTTGGCCCAAATTTGCCCCCCAAATTTTTTTTTCAAAAATCGGGCTCCGTCACTTTTTAGGCATTGCTATTTTGTATCATTGTGCAAAAAATTAAAAAAAACTAATGAGCCAATCCCGAGAAAAGCTGCTAACAGGAAAATGGTAAAAGGGAATTTCCCCAAAAAAACAAAAATCCGTATTTTACGACGAAAAAAAATTTTCCGAGAAAAATTACTTCAGCCACATTTTAGGGTACCTTGCACTCTATCTTTCTGCCAAAAATCAGGAAAAATTAATGAAGCAATTTTGCACCAAGTCCAAAAAACCTTATTTTTAGGTAGTTTTTTGGCCCAAATTTGCGAAAATCCGTATTTGACGACAAAAAAAAATTTTCCGAGAAAAATTACTTCAGCCACATTTTAGGGTACCTTGCACTCTATCTTTCTGCCAAAAATCAGGAAAAACTAATGAAGCAATTTTGCACAAAGTCCAAAAAACCTTTTTTTAGGTAGTTTTTGGCCCAAATTTGCCCCCCAAATTTTTTTTTCAAAAATCGGGCTCCGTCACTTTTTAGGCATTGCTATTTTGTATCATTGTGCAAAAAATTAAAAAAAACTAATGAGCCAATCCCGAGAAAAGCTGCTAACAGGAAAATGGTAAAAGGGAATTTCCCCAAAAAAACGAAAATCCGTATTTTACGACGAAAAAAAATTTTCCGAGAAAAATTACTTCAGCCACATTTTAGGGTACCTTGCACTCTATCTTTCTGCCAAAAATCAGGAAAAACTAATGAAGCAATTTGCACCAAGTCCAAAAAACCTTATTTTTAGGTAGTTTTTTGGCCCAAATTTGCGAAAATCCGTATTTGACGACAAAAAAAAATTTTCCGAGAAAAATTACTTCAGCCACATTTTAGGGTACCTTGCACTCTATCTTTCTGCCAAAAATCAGGAAAAACTAATGAAGCAATTTTGCACAAAGTCCAAAAAACCTTATTTTTAGGTAGTTTTTGGCCCAAATTTGCCCCCCAAAAATTTTTTTCAAAAATCGGGCTCCGTCACTTTTCAGGCATTGCCATTTTGTATCATTGTGCAAAAAATTAAAAAAAACTAATGAGCCAATCCGGAGAAAAGCTTGTAACAGACGAACGGACAACGGTCAAATTAAAGGACCTCCCGGTAGGTCCAAAAATTTATGGTAGGAGATCACATAAGTTTCTCTTTTGATCATAAGAGACCAGGGGGTTGTCTTTCAGGAACCAGAAGAGTTGGAGGTCAGACAATGTTGGGATTTCTAGGAAAATTGAGCTAAAGTTGGTACTTTTTTGAGACCTTATTGGCTTTTTGGGCCTCTAGGGGCCAGTAGGGCCAGAATTTTTTATTGCAATCACTTCAAATGGATAGACCAGGGACTGAACTACCAGAAATTATTATTTTGAGCAGTAACAAACTCCCCTGGGACAGGTCAGATGGCTCTAAAATACCCCTAAAATCAAATTTGTATTGTTTTTGTGACGTCATAACTCCAGCTACCATTTTGAAAATTTTGATTTTTTTTGAAAATTGTATAGTTTACTGGCCATAGTCTCAGAATCACCAAAAACCAATTCCTCATTTGTATTTGAGAAAGCATGGTTCTATATCAAAAAACTTTTTAAGTGCAATGCCCAAAAATGTCAAAAACTTCAAATTGGCATGAATCCGCCATTATGGATTTTCAGACCAAAATATTTTGGGATTTTACTCAGTTCATTGTACTTAACCCTTTCCGGACGCACGGGCCACTGGGTGGCCCATGAATCCTGCTCCTATATGACGCACGGGCCACCGGGTGGCCCATAGCTTTGTAGAAGATTTTAACAGTTTTCGCGCCAAAATACAATAACATAGTTTTGAATAATGATTTTGAGATAAATTTCCCGTAACCTGCAAAAAACCGCTTTTCGATATCTTGTTTACAACTAGAATTATAAATTTTCAATGTTTGTTGTAAATTTACTCAGGCTAAATCTGTAAGCAGGGGGGGGTCCATGTACAAAACAGCGGCATGTATCAGTACTTTGTAGCAAATTTCAATTTTAAACACCCACCCACCCCTATAGTACAAAATGTACAAAATACTATCCAGCAAACTCCCAAAAACACCCCAACACCCCCTATATTTTACAATATACTATCCAGTACTATCCAGCAAACTCCCAAATACACCCTGACACCCCCTGTATAATACAATATACTATCAAGCAAACTGCCAAATATACCCCAGCACCCCCCTTACATAGTACAATATACTATCCAGAAAACCACCAAATATACCCCTACACCCCTTCATAAAATAAAAATTTTAAGCCAAAAAACTTGAAACTTTGGGGCAAGTTGTTTGTTCTTCCCATAAAAAAATTTTCAAATTATTTTCTCGAAAATTGACAAAAACAATTGAGAATTTAAAAAAAATTTCGACAAAAATCTAAAATAAATCACAATTTGATTTGATTTTGGCTTTTTAGTACACAAATACTAAGCAGAAAATCCGAAATTTGACCCTGACACCCCCTGTATAGTACACGTATACTAAACAGCAAATCAGAAATTTGACCCTGACACCCAATGTATAATACACAAGTACTAAACAGCAAATTTTTTTTGAAAACACCCACCCACCCCATGATACATGCCGCTTTTTTGTACATGGACCCCCCCTGCTGTAAGGGAAAAATTGCTCAAAATTTTGGACAAAAAATCACTTTACTCAGATTCTTGGAAAGCTTTTGACATTAAATTTTTTTTACCCGGCCAGTAATTCAATTCTCTAAATCATATTCAAAGTTCAAGGTGTAAAGCAAATACCTTTAACTCTATTTCTTTATTCAAAGTCAAAAATTTTGCCTTTCCGAAAAAGAACCTGCCGATTTTTCGGTCACGTGACCAGGTGTCAGCCATATTTAAAAATTTTTTTTTGGTATTTCAAAACCCCTATTTAATGTGAAAAAAACGAGGTATTACTTATCGTGATATCTTTTATCAATCACTTTCTATTGCAATTTTAGTGAAGCCAGTCAAAAATCAAATTTTTGTTTGCGTCATATAGCCGTGAAATCATGCGTCCGGAAAGGGTTAACAACATATCCAAAAATGAAAAAAATCTAAGTTTCAAACTATTGGAACTGCCCCAAACTACCCCATTCTTAAAAAAACTGGCTCTTAAGTTCGACAAAGTTCGACAACAAGAAATGTTCAACAAATTCGACAACAAGAAAGGTTCGACAAATTCGTCAACAAGAAAGGTTCGACAAATTCGACAGAAAACTCTGTATGAAAAAGTTCGACAACAAAAATTGACCTCCTTTGGGTACTTCCATGGACGGCCCCTGGGGGCCCCGGGGGCCCCGATTGGTGCCCACTGGTCAGGGGGGTGTGAGGGTACAAGTTTACACCGTTGAGGGTCCTTCAAAGTTCCTCAAAGTGTTGTCAAAAGCCGGCAAAAATTGCGAAAAATGACCTCCTTTGGGTACCAGCCCAAAGGAGGTCATTCTTTTCCAATTTTGACCAATTTTCAAGCCTTTCCAAGCCTTTTAAAGGCTTCGGTGACTCATGAAGGGTGCTGGCTTTGAGGGAAAGCAAGGCAGAGGGTATCCCAAGGGCTGTGGTAGGCTGTGGGGGCTGTAGAGGCCTCGATTGGTCCCACCGGCCATTTTTCCTAGTGAGAAAGGGGTGTAGCAGCCTCAATTGAGGAGGTCATTCTTGGCAATTTTTGCCGGCTTTTGATGGCACTTTAAAGGACCCCCAACGGTGCAGGCGTGTACTCTCACATCCCCCTGACCAGTGAGCACCGATTGGACCCTGGCACACCGGCCGGCTAACATGCATAGCCCTAAAATGAATGACCTGGCTGGTCATTAAAATACAAAGTTAAATCAAAACAAAAATGGTAGAGCAGGGATTTTTCTAAGCACTTTTTTACTACCGTATACCGGCAAAAATACTCAATCCGAAATATAAAAAAAAATTTTACAAGAAAAAAGTTTCAAAGCAGTTTTCTCAGAAACGCCAATTGTTTGTTTTTAATCAGTATATATAGAGTAAAGACAACACTACTGGGTCAGAAACCGTTCGAATCGGAACGAGTGGAATGCTTTTGCATCCTTCGCGAACGCCCTACAAAAAAGTTTTATCGAAACCGTTCGCGACGAACGCTCATACTTTTTAACCTGTTTGTGACAAACGGCTTAAAAAGAAAACCGTTAGTGAAGAACGCTTACGAAACTTGAGTTATGAAACCGTACGCCAAGAATGCTTTTCCGTTTGCTGCGAATGCTTTTAAAGAATCATTCAAAAAACGTTCGTCACAAACGATTTAACATACACAACAAATGAAATGTAATGGGAAAAGATTTCTAAGAAAATTTATTTTGTATTTACTTGGATTTTTGGAACGGGGAATGAATTTAATTATTGAGTTACTTCTTTCATTTAAGTTTTTTTCAAAAGGATAACTTTATAGAAGGGGTCAAAATTGAGATAAAAGTCATTACAGATTTACAGCAAAATTGCTTTAAAAAACTATTCGGGGTCGATGAGGTATAAGGAAACTTTAGGAACTTTTCTTTTCAATATCAAATCTTCATTCCGTCTAGAAAGTCAAAACATTTGAAAAGTAATAGAGAAAGTGGTTAGTTTGGTAAACGTGAACTTAGAAACACTCTTAAAAGTTACAAAGAATAAAGCGATTTGATAAAAGTGATCTTTGAAACACTCATAAAAGTTACAAAAAAGCGAATCGATAAAAGTGATCTTTGAAACACTCTTAATAGTTTCGAAGAACGTGATTTGATAAAAGTGATCTTTGAAACACGCATAATTCGATAAAGAATAGAGTAAGAGACAGGGGTGTATGTGAGATTTGTTCTTGATGAAATTAATTTTTAAGAGAATCCTCCTTATTACTTGTAAATTCTTTTGTAGATTTTTTCATTAAAAAAACAGATTTGTTGTTATTCCTTCTTTCGCTTTTGCCACAACTCTTTCTATTTATCTAATTGGCCCTTTTTACACCGGCCCTTATTGTTAATGTATTCACGTTTTGTTCTTGTTTAAAGCAATACAGGGCCAAATTTGGAGTAAAAAATTTTTTAGAACCCTTGTTTGGGGACTTAGACCGCCCCCAGACCCCAGCTCTAAATCCCGCTTGCTTAGCTCGCATTTTGTCCAGCATCTGAAACTCAATCTAATTATACAAAAACAGTAGTAGCTCAAAGTGCTTGAAAAAATCCCTGTAGAGTAGAGCTGTGACAGTGTAGCTCTAAAGCTCTAAAACAGCATCTAATAACATGAAAATCAGAATATGATTCTTCAATGGGAATCAAAACTATAAAGTGCACTTACAAACATCAATTAGTCAGATTTAACAAAATTAATAACCGCACTGTCATCATTGACAACAAAACAAACGATTTTCTGCCAAGAGCCTTGTAAACATTCCAACAACTTCCATCGAAATGATCTGTCCCAGCTGAGTCTACCATTTTTAACACGGTCTGAGGATTGAGCCGAGAACGCTCCGCGAACTCCTGCGCGTGTGAAAAACTTCAATCTGTCAATCAACTTCTCAAGAAAAGAGTACGCAAAGCGATTCTAGCTTTACGATAGTGCCGCGGGTCATCAATGGATAGTATTCAATTATCATTATCCCTTTATTTTCATTCCTAGAACCTTTGCAAAAAAAAAGGAAAAATAGAAAAGTTGTACTTTTTACTGCTCTATTCACATACTGAATTTGAAAGATGTTCTATGTGACGTTTTTTTGCAAACTTCAAAAAACTGATTTTTGTCCCGCCTTTGCGGGACTTTGACTCAATTGCTTGAGTGCAGCATAATAGGGTACAAAGTCCAAATATGTTTCCCGTAATTTCTGTATGAAGAGTTAGGTCTATACTGTGTGAGCGAAGCTGAATATAGTTTATTTTAATGACCAGCCAGGTCATTCATTTTAGGGCTATGCATGCTAGCCTTCACTGATGCAAGTTACCCACTCTCACGGTAGCCAATCAAATTGTGTTATTCTTTTACTGGTCACACTTTCTTAGAGAAAGTGCAACTTCCCAAATTTGGTTTTTATTTTAGTAAGTGAGGACAGCGCTAAATTAGAATTTTCCATTGTAAATTTTTTGAAATCTGCCTCAGAGGTCATACCTGTCCTGTATACATCAGATTATAAAAATACAGGACAGTTCTCCTGTCTAGTACAGAGTAGGGTAGGACGGCCATCCAAAAATTGTTCTATTCGCGTCACCCGCCCGCATCATATTTTTTGCTGATTTTCCGGTGCGGAGAAGCTGAAAAAATCCAGGAAAACCAATTTGTTCTTTTAAAGTGTTTGTTCTTTTTTGTTCGTTTTGTTTGCGTCACCACTCGCCCCCGAATTACTGGCGTAATTTAAAAAAAACGGGAATTTTTCCGACCGCCCGTCCGCCCGCCGCATGCATTTTTAACACCCGTTGCGACGCGAACAGAGCATTTTTTCGATGGCCGCCTAGTGAACGTGAGGTGAAAACAGCAGAAGCCACATACCAGTCGGGTGTTTAAGATAAAAACTGCAATTATTGCTCTTTTCTGAAATTATTGCCGAAAACGGCAATTTTTTCAACAATGAAATCCTGAATCAGCAAAATATTTTGTCCTTTGAAGGGCAAAGATGTCAGAGGTGTTTGAAAATAGTAAAATTGCATTGAGAAAAAGGTTTTTCGAATTTTTAAAAGTGATTCTTTCAATTTTTCGTTGCTCAATAACATGAAAAGTTCTAAAATAATATGTTAAAAGATCCTGCATCGATGCCGAAACACAGCCAGAAAGAGATAACAAAACCCCCGTTGTAAATTTGTTTACATATGACTCGATTTTGCTATCTGCATTTCCAACAAAAACCAGTTGAAAACAAAACTAATCGAGGCACAGTGGGCCTACTTTTGGCAAGGGTGTCAAATACCACGGTGTTCAATAATAAAATCAACTTTTATTTCCAAAAACGGCAATAATTGCCGAAAACGGCAATTTTCATTTATTTACTTTTTTATTTTTCTGCTGATTCTGCATTTCATCGTTGAAAAAATTGCTTTTTTCGGCAATAATTGCCGAAAAGAGCAATAGTTGCAGTTTATATCTTAAACACCTGACTGCATACCGTAAATCACCGATTAAGTGCCCGGGCGCTTATTTAATACTTCAGGCTCTGAGGGGGGCGCTTATTCAAGCGGGGAAGCAGCCACTTATTCAAGCAGGGCGCTTATTTTTTTTTTCGTAAAGAAAGAAATTCGTATATCAACAAATTCGGAATATGCTTAAACTTAACTTCAAAAAGGATGAATCTAGCTGAAGAAACTTCCCTGCTTTGATTTGTAAAAGTGAAAAACGAATCTGAAGAAAAAGAAACAGAAAAAAAAGAAAGCTTAAAGACCTTGATTTTTATTTTTGTTCCAATTTTTTTCGACTGTTAATCATCTGAAGAGAAATTCTTATCCCGGAAATTAGCATAGACCTTTTCGCCTTTCTGTCCGCCATCTTGAATTGTATGCAAAAATACAGGAACGAAAATGCCGTGGTTGGATTTAGTTGGAATGTATGCAAAACATATGCAAGTTTACACAAAGATTAAAAAGACAACAAAGCATCTTATAAATAAATATTATAATCATTAGAACAATAAAAGATGGAATTTCTTAATCCAAAAGGAAATATTTACAGAACAACAAGAGCCTTTTAGGAATTTGTTCTTAAAGACATTGCATATTCTGTTTTCATGCCATAAAAAAATTCCACGAAGACGGAGTACACACATCAAACTTTCAAAACACGCAAACTGAAAGCAGTAATTATGACGTCACACTTTCTCAATGTTTTGATTTGATCATTTGGCGGCTCTATTCCCAGGAGAATAATTTGCCGTCAGCCGAATAAGGATTGTTTTTTACCTTCGCGGGTGATTTTTCAGTTTGAGTTTCTGTCTAATGTTATGGTCTTTTGAAGTGCTTGTTCTAAGAGATGGGTGAATATAATTGTTTTTAGTTTTCAAGAAAAGCAAATTTAATTTTTCTTCTACATGATTACACTTTAATATAATGCCAATTATGCATGTAAGTTTTTAATTCATACTTTCTTTTTGCATATGTTTTGCATACTTTCTAAGGGAATTTCACCACGGCAATTCGGCCACCATAATTTTTGCATACAATTCAATATGGCGGATGGAAAGGCGAAAAGGTCTATAGGCCACCAATTGCAATTCGAACGAAAGCGCCCCTCCCTGGAGGGGGCGCTTATTCGAGCGGGGCGCTTATAAAATTATTTTAACTAAATGGGGGGCGCTTATTCGAGCGGGGCGCTAATTCAAGCGGGGCGCTTAATCGGTGATTTACGGTATTTAGTTACTGTAGGTTACATAAAAAGGCGCAGGTAGAGTACCCTGCCCAGTTGTCAACCGAAATTTTTTGATTCAAATTTTTCACTTACTTTTTACTTTTTTGAAAATCTTTTTCGACCAACGGTTAGACAAAATTTAACATGCTCTTCGTGTTTGTTTTGATTTTTTATTTGAGGCGATCTTCTTAGAATAAAAAACTTTCGAAGCGAGCGGTACTAGTGCCCAGTTCCCGACCGACGTACCAGTCTGCGACCGTTCGCGAGAAAGATAAAATCAGTGCTCTACTTGAAGATAAGGTCGTATTAATTGATCAGGATGATAAAAAAACTCATAAGCTTTCCCGTATTACATTTATTTACACTCGTTCTTTTGTTTTAAAATAGCTCACTTACATTTCCCTTCGGCATGTTTTTTCAGAATTTTTCTTCAAGTCGCCATTTTTTTCTAAAGTTTGTTTTTGTTTTGTTTTGAAAGTGGCGGTCTATGGAGAGTCTTCATTTGATAAAAACGCGGGAATTTTTTATGTCTGTTTTTTTCTCTTCGCGTCTGGAATTTTTTAATCGCAATGTAGAGTCTTCTTTTTCATTTTTTGAGTTTGGTCGGCCGCAGACTGGACGTCAAATTTCGAAGCTGATTGCGTCAACTTTTTTATCAATATTTCAAACGAAAAAAACTGTATCGATAGGGTGGTCAGGCCAAAATTTTCCCCTCAAATTTTGAAAACCAAACTAATTTTATTTGAAAGTCCTTACCTTTGTGAGAAAAATGAGGGGTCATTTGTTAAAATTGGTTAAGTAGTTCCAAAGTTATTCCATTTTCAAACCACGAAAAAAACACCTTTTCAAGGAATCGTCTCCCTACCACGCGCAACCAAGAAATGACCTTTGGACAGCACCGAAAAACATTAAAGATGGCGGGTGAATTCTAGCCTTCCGCGTGGCGGGGCGTGAGGAGTTTTGCTGGCGCGGTCTGAAAATCGGCCCGATGACTGTTAAACTTTAGCTTATCGCTAATGAGCTGGAAATGATAGCTAAAAATAAATTTCACCACTAGAAAGCTGAAATCCTCAGCTTTCAGATGGTGTATGGTGCTTAAATGAAAAAATCCGCAATCTTGTTAAAAAAACGCAATTTCTTCTTGTTTTTCAAAATTCCAGACGGCCTGTAGATTTTCAAATAAAGCACTTTGTGATAGATTGTAGCCTAATCTTACCCTGGGTTTACTAAAAAAACCGCGATTGAAAAGATGAACCAGCTCAATAGCGACAGCCAATTGTTTCAATGTGGGTCGAGAATTTTCCGGTGCCGTGGTCAGCGCTAAATCGCGTTTTCACCTTGACGTCGAAAAACATGAATATCTTTGGAAAGAAAATAGATACCTGGATGCAGTTTTTTTTACTTGTTTCCCTGATAATTCCTGATTGATTTAAAAAAAGAATGAACAGATTTGGATGATTTAAAGGTAAGTACTAATGCATTGAAGTTCATTTTTGTAAATTCTTCCTCGTTCCGCGCAAAAAATCCCGACGAGTGCGCACCCTAGTATCGAGCTGATTTTTACAGAAATGCTTTCTAACATATTCATCGTTTTGGACAAGTATTTTTTGGAGTGGGAGTTGAAGCGTTTTTTCTTACGAGGCTTTTTTGTCCACAGGTAGCCATTTTTTATTTTTTTCGAAAAATCCGGGTTTTTCATGTGCTTCCGTGCAAAGTTGGATCTTTCGGATTCTACTCGTTCTTTTCTAGAACTTTTTTTACACAGTACGGGAAATAGGTCAAGGCAGATTACTACCAAAAGAAATTCTCCAGAGGTTTGTTTTTGTATGACTTTTCTGGGTTCAAAGACGTTCGGTCGCCAACTGGGCAGGGGACTCTACATACTTTTAAAAGAGGTAAGGTCAAATAATAAAAAAATGATGAAATGTATACCTCTATAGTCAACCCCAGAGTTGAGTTTCACACTGACTGGTCTCCCTTTTATTTGGTTCAGGTAATCACTTGGATCTTGACGTTTGCTGGAGTCGGTCATCTTTGAACTGTTAAATTAAAATCCGTCGTTCAGGTCTGATTATAAAATCCGTAATAAAAATGCTTTACTTCGCAAAACCCGCGTTGATTTTATCGGTACACTGGATGTGAAAGCAAATTCGATAAATCTACTGAGTGAAAAATCATTTTGCAACATTCGTGAGAAAAAGGCTGCATATTTTACTATAGAAATCTTAAATTTTGTTAAAAATTAGATAAAAGTGCTATTGAAAAGCCATTTTATGTATTTGGAAGACTTGAAAGTAAATTTGAAACATAATATTTTCTCTAATTTTACATAAATTAACATCAACAGTCAGGTACTATTGCAAACTAGGAGAAATGCGTGTATTTCGCTTAAATAGGATGATTTATCCTAAATAAGATAAAATCGATAGCTTAGTTAGGAGAAATAGCAGAAAAAGTTGATTTTCTGAACAAATTCAGAGATCCGCGTCAAGCTTTGCATAATTTAAGAAATTTGGAGCCAGTATAGTATGCTTGTGAAGTCTGATCCATCAGTCAGCGTGCGTTCAGAAGTTATTCAACTTTTGACAAACTTCAGATTTTATGCATCAAACTCTCTTAGTAAAAACTTTGCTCGTAACGATGTTTTGAAGAAATAGAAACTTAGATATAAATAAACTTATCCTATTGTAGTAGACACATTTGCGCAATTTACGTTTGTGTGGTTTGTGTCAAGGAGAATGAACACTTTCTCGTCCTTCGACACTTTTCATTCACGCTCATATTTTTCATACGGCAAAGCGTGTAACAAAAGCATTATTTCTCCTAATTTGTATATTTTATCCAAAATAGGATAAATGTTTTATATTTTTTCACTCCGCGCTGATAAGAAGCTAACATTTGGCCTAACATGATCTTCTTTATGAGTATAATTGATTCAGAGAGTTAAAAAGACGCGGATCTCTGAAGTTGTTCAGAAAATCAACTTTTTCTTCTATTTCTCCTAACTAAGCTATCGATTTTATCTTATTTAGGATAATTCATCCTATTTAAGCGAAATACCCGCATTTCTCCTAATTTGCAATAGTACTCGACTGATCAACTTAACTTATGCAAGTTTTAGTTCCGTAAGAAAGCTATCCCGGGAGCCATCGATCTAATCCACCTGTATTTTGACTTTCTAACTTCTTCTCTGAATTTTTTCCAGAAAAGAAGTAACATGTAATTTCAAATTTGATATTTTGATAACTAAATAACTCAAATGATCCCTCTTTTCTATTAGAAAGATGCGGAAGTTACTCATAGGAAAAATGATCCGGGCCGCTATTTCCCGCATTTTTTATCGCTTTTGTTTGAATAATTTATGAGTCACGTGATCAAAACAAACTTTCGAAAAAAAATTGTTTTCCACAGCAGAGTTCCAAACATTTTTTAGCTGAGTGCATCCCAAGCAAAGACAAACGAGAATTTTTTTCAGAAACATTTTCATACAAGGAATGGTTCAAGACTTTTGCAATGGCAAGTCGAAGAAATAAAGACTGGGCTTTTGTAGACAACAAAGACAAGAAGAGCAAGGTACTTATCTGTTCTTTTTCCTTTTTTGCATTTTTTGCAAGCAGCTTTTTTCTTTGCCATCCAAATTAAAATCTAAACCAAATTTTAAAGGTACGTACTGTAGTAGTCAAGTTAGCATATCATCAGAAACTTCTTTGTTTTCCTCTCTTCAGCTCTTCTCTTCAAACCATTTATAATATGATGAACTGCTAGCCAGGCTAGCATAGCAGAGTAAAGGCATTATTTTTGTGTACATTATTTCAAATATCCATTGATAGAAGCTATTTCTGATTGTGGTCTAGTATTTATTCAATAAATACAGTAATGAACCAAATGGCTAGCTAAATTTTGCAATTGTTTAAATTGTGATTATAATTTAGTTCTGTTTGCTTGTTTACAACCCAAAGAAATTGCTAGCAGATGGATTTTGTTTAATATTTTTATGGGGAAATTTTCAATACACAATAGTTTAGATCATGGTCAAATGATGCGGTGGCATTGCACAGACAAAACATATTTCCTTGTAAACTTTAGGCTAGGAATATTATCCTAGAGAGTTTTCAAATTGGGCAGTTCCAGAAAAAAACCATAACCTCCTGTGGATGACAGAGATTTTTCTCTTTTTTTTCAATTGGAAATAATAAGAAAATTAAAAAAGGATAAGGAAAATCCAGGGTTTTTTCTGGTTATTCGGTCATCAGTATTGGAAAATCCAGAAAATTTGCTCTATTTTCGTATTTTCTTGCCAGGTATAGGAAAATCCAAGAAGTTTCTCAAAGGTAAACTGTTACAAAAAATCCATGTCGTCCACAGGATTATAAAATGGAAATTGTGGATGAACAATTTTTAATTCTACTAAAATTGTTATGAAGTGAAAAGGTGGATTCAATGGCGTTTACAATTTTGACAATTTTGTAATCACAGGAAAGAAGTTCATAGATAGAATTTAAAGTAAAAGTAAATTCTCTTACACCTATTTCCACATCAATTTTAGCTTTGCTTTTGCTGCTTTTGTCTGAGAAATTTAACAATTAAATTAAAAATTTATATAAAAAGACTTGTGATGGATATCTTGGTAATAGTGAATAGCCATTAAAACCAGAGTAAAATGAAGTTGATATATTTTTAAAAAGGATTTCGTAAATAATTGAAAATAAAACTTTTAAAAACTTTATGAAAATTCCTTTGAACCTATTCTTCAGCCATGACAAATGCATATGAATTTTTCAAAGTTTGTTTAAAAATGTCATAACATTTTGGTCAAGTGCATTCAACATTTACTGAAACCACATTGTATTATGCTTTTAAAATTCATCAAATTTTTCTTTGAATCAAAAACTGTTCATTTTTAAAAACTCTATTTTTATATTATTTGTCATTCAAAGATATATGACTGTCTATACAAAATAAACCATTTGTGAATATATTCAAGATTTTTTGTACAGCATATTCTGAAATCTGTGCTATTATTTCCTACTATATTTTAATTATTTTGGTTTCATTACTTACATACATTATATTTCATAAATACATTAATTTAATAGCTGCATCACTTTTTATTCATTTCAATAGTTTTCAGAAAAAAATACTAAAAATTTTAGTTTTTAAAATCCCTAAGAAAAAATCTAACTAAGAATAAGAGGTACCTGATGATGAGGAATGAGTAATCAAAACAAAAGCAAACAAAATTTTCTCTAGATCAGCCATAGAAACATGTAGATTACAAAATGATTAATGAGATCTATTTTTTAATTTTCAATGTGCACACTATCATACTATGATAAAGCTAAGTAAGCTCTCCATACAAGAAGCACACCCCACTGTTGGCTATTCAATACAACATACATTAATTATATTTAATTAATTCAATTACTGTGTTGTTTAATTATGCATCACAGCTTGATAAGATAAAAACTGTTATTTGTTTAACATGATTTTGAATAATTGTTAGCACCATGGGTTTGATAAGTGATTTCTATCAGGTCAAGGTTGAAAAGAAGTAGCGTGGTCGGACAAAACAAGGATTAGTAAATTTAGGTTTATTAACTAATTTTTGATCAAATTAAACACAAAATTTTCTTTCTAAAAAACTTGACTGCTTTATGTTGGATACATTACAAAGCTTGTTACGAATATGAATTCTCTCTAATTCCCTACTAAACCTTGAATAAAATTGCTGTAATGTAAAATAAAGGAATCCTTTAAAGTTTAGTAGGCTCTTCTCCTATAGGTACTTCTTAGGGCATTTTCAATATCACAGATACTGAAGTAAGTATAGTCCAACTTACCTGAGTAAGGTAAACATAACCAAATCACTTCATTATTAAACATGAGTGTGTGGCTGAGAAAAACAGATTGTAAATTTTGACTTGCAGTGAAATAATTTTATTGATATCTGCCAATAAAAATGAATGTAAAATTGTTTTGTCTAGCACCTTTTTTGCCATCTCTACTTTTTCAAAGTTTAAAAAAAATATCCTTTCTCACAGATATTCTATAGTAATATTGTTAATTTCACTTTCTTTGATTGATTCTCTGGAACAAGTAAACTATTACACAAGGTTTAGTTGATAGGATAGAGATTATAAATTTTAGTTTTAAACTTATTGCAATAATTTCGAAGCTTATAAGAATTCAGAAATATAAAAATAAATTTAGAGTAACCTATGTGTATAATATGTTTACCATAGAAATCAAAGAATCAACAACGCAAGAAAGATCAGCAACGTCGTAATGAGTTCGAATTCATAAATGCTAATTCTTCATCTGATGAACATCAATATGAAGTTATCCCTCAAAACAAAGTTCGCACCTTTGAAAGTGAACCACTTCAAGTGTGTGAAGACTACTATACCAAGCAAAACAATAACAATGAGTTGACAGATGCGGATATTGAAATTATTTCAACCAAAGATCAACCATCCAGCTTGTATGCTCAGGTATTGATTGCTATACTTCAATGTTGAAATTGACTTCCTCAGAGGACTCACTTCATTTTCATTTTTATGAACTGTCTCAAAATGCTATAGAATAAAAAATTTAAAGGCCTTTCACTACACTTTGAGTAGGTCTGCAGTATCTCATTTCTGAGAAAGGATAGGTTGTTTTCCTTCCATTGAATTTGTGTGTTATTTTTTTAATATTTTGTAGTATACAAAATGGAATAGATTAATAACCTCTCGGGTAAATTAATGCGTGTCCAAATTTTCGTTAATTCTTCGGACCCATCATCACCCCTCCTAGCATAATAAATTATACCTTTAAAGAAGCGCATTACGATGTAGAACATGAAAATTAGTGTTACTTAAATTTAGGTTTTGCCAATTTTGCGAAAAACCGCAAAAACCAAAAAATGCTGACGTCAGCAAAACTTGTTTTTCAAATAACTTGGATATCAGTAATAAAAATTTTTTTGCGTAATCATATTTTTCAAATTTTGCTGACGTCAGCAGAAATCAGCAAAATACGAAAATTTGCAATAAAGTACAGACATCAGCAAAATTTCAAAAAAATTTTTTTTCAAAATGATCCTTTTAATAATGTGCAGCTTTGGTCTAAATTTCATGTTTATACCATTAGGCAAACTGGAGTTATTTAAAAAACAAGTTTTGCTGACGTCAGCATTTTTTGGTTTTTGCGGTTTTTCGCAAAATTGGCAAAACCTAAATTTAAGTAACACCGATTTTCATGTTCTACATCGTAATGCGCTTCTTTAAAGGTATAGTTTATTATGCTAGGAGGGGTGATGATGGGTCCGAAGAATTAAAAAAAATTTGGACACGCATTAATTTACCCGAGCTATTATGCTTTCAAGCACAAGTAAATCTTTTGAGATTTTGAACATAAACAATGCAATGAATTTCTCTATTTTAGGCTCTTCTTAAGAATGCAAGTCCGAATGATAGTATTGATTCTGATGAAATCGAAGATGCAGAAGATGTGTTAGCAGTGGAACTTGGTCACAATAATGATGCCATTATGAATGATGGGGAGTCAGCAAATGTTGATGTTGAAGATTACGGTATCGAAATTGTTGGTGAAGGATCAGCTATCGATCTTGAGATTCTACAAATGAAAAAAGAAAGTATCTTGAGAGGTTAGAAAAAATGTCTATTGAACAATTTTCTTTTAGAATCGGAGTGACCTTATATTAGACAAACCCCAAAAATATGATCCATTTATAATATAGAGTTAAAAAAGACACCCTCCCTTCTAGTCCTAATCTAATCTCAATGCTGGGTCATAATGTCAGTCGATGTAATTTTTTAAGACTGTTAAGTGATTATCTGGGAATTCATTCATGGTATTTCATTTAGATTTTTCGAAAACAGAGCAAGAAAGCTCCAAATCGAAACCCAAAGAAGTTCAAAAGGTAGTTAAACAAGACAAAAAGAAGAAGAAAAGGAAGAAGGCTGACCAAAAACTAGTGGAAGATGAAAAGATTAAAGATAAAGAAGAAGTCATTGTGACAAGCGAGTCTGATGAAAATGAAACTCTTACAAAAACAGAAGAATCAGAATCTGATGATTTTACCAAAGTTGATAATGAAGAATACAAGCAGCAAAAGGTACTTTATGCTTATCTTTCATTTTAAAGTGAATTGTGCTGCTCAAACTTGTTAAAAGGAAACGAGTTTGGAATGAATGTCGTTCTGACTGTTTGGATACCAAGAAGATTTTGACTTTCACAGCTTTGCTACTTACTACTTCCTTCAATACTTTTCCAAATTATAATCTTTTTTATACAAAAAACCCTGCCTTGATTAAAAACTAAACCTATGATTGACATTCTTAGAACTTTTCTCTTCGTCTCTAGCTCATTTAAAAGACATCACCATCACTTCTTAAAGAAATATTAGACTGTCCCCAATCCCTTATCCAAGAACGACTTTTTTATGCGTTCAAAAGTCTATGATCGATAAAACACACATTGGTCAATCACCATCAACCGATTTTAAGAATAATAAGCAATTGAATTACCTACTTACAAATTGACTACAGTAAAGTTTCTTTATCTGGAACCTCTACAGCTCAAATGTCTCCTTTACTCGAACAAGTTTTTTTGTCCCTTCAGTTAACAATGCCTTATAAACCTTACTCCATAAAATTCCTTTAACACAAACAAATTTGTGTTCCCCGTGCGGGTTCGAGTTAAAGAGACTCCATTGTATTTATATTTTGACATGTGTCAATATCATTTCAGTATTAAGTTTACGCAGGCTATTCCTTTTCTGCTGTACCTAACTGTATCGTTAGACTTTGTGCCTATGTTTTAATTTCTTTCTTCTTGTTAAGCTGACAGGTGACTCTAGAGTGACATTACACATCGTCATGGTTAGTCGCTAGTTTGTATCTTCTTCAGTGTATATAACTTCACTATATTCTTTTTTTCTCCCCTTCCATCAGGAAAGTGAAGATATTTTGAACGATGAGAATGACATCATGACAATGAGTACCTATGGGTTAGCATCACTCTTCGATTCTATGTACATCAAGAAAGATGTGACGGAAGAACGAGAAGAAATTGTGACAATCAAAACAACAACACTGGTTATATTATTCTGTGTATCTATCGCTGCTGGTATGTCTGTGGGAACTGGTGAGAACCGTTAATTTCTTCTTTCAGTTTAAAGGTTTTACATAAAGTTTTCCCGTTTCATATCAGACACATTTTTCATATCAGGACAGTGTCTGCCTATTGTTACATTGTGCTGATATAAGCAAAAAAAAGGGGTTTTTTTACTCTTTCTGATCAATCTTGCTCCACATCCGTACCAATGTCCGATTTGAAAAAGCTTCAATTTTATTGATGAGCAAGCAAACGATATCAGTCTTATTTTAAAAACAAAACCTTTGATTTCGTCTTTTGTTTCTTCAAATTTTAGGAATTGGATCTTTGTTTACTTTCCGATTGATATCCGAACCAGCTGATGACCATCGTAATTCATTGTTACCAACAATTGATGGACAACCACCTGGTATGATTGCAATTGTTTTAATTCATGATATGCACCACTGCAATGACTTTACGAAATTATGCAACTTTTCTGTTTGTTTTTTCCACCCAATACGTCACTTTTTCTATTGTTTAAGTGAAGTATTGGGTGGAAAATTCTAAAAGTTCTCAGAAGACTCTCCAGTGATTGCATTTGTTTTAATATTAGCTTTGCCGGATAATTCAATCGGTAGAGCATCCCCCTTACAATCCAAGGGTTGTGGGTTCGATCCTAGTTAATCCATCTCGTAGCTTAGACGGCTGCCTTGTTCTGAAACTAATGTTAAGATGGTTGAAGCTTTTGAGCCTTCAACTTTATAAATAGGGTCAACTTCTTATGTGAACTCCTCTGGGAATCATTTACCACAGCAATATTTTGAAAACGATGTAAACGTTGCTCGTGACGTAATTTATGAAAGGCCTATTGAAGTTTAAGATGGGAATAGTTAAAAAAATCTCCTATCGAAGATCTGAAACTATGACTTTTTAACCTTGGATTACGTATCAATTGACTATGAGTAGATATTTTTTCAAGTATTTTCTATTATCGTTTTCTATAGAAGAATTCATCTACATTGATAACGAGTTTGAAACTACCAAAGATTCAATGAAACTACTGCTAGCCAAGAACAGAGAAATGGAGCGCAAATTACAGACCATGAAGATCGGTTACGAAGATTACAAGAAACGTGCTAGTCTGTACAAACGCATGAGTTGGTATTGGAAAAAACGAAGCAAAAATCTGGACTTGGAATCACAAATCAAGAATTACTTGCTTGGTGGAGACGATTCATTTGTTTATGTGGTTGAAGAACATTCCTCAGAATATCATAATACCACTGATGAAGAGCTCCTGACCAATTTAACAGACCAGATCAGTCACCAAAGACGTGATGCTGCATACTGGAGAAACAAGTATACATCCCTAAAATTATCCAAACTTCGAACGTGCGCTAAGATTGGTCAAGACCTATCCACAGAGAGCTTCTCATTCTCAACATGTTTGATTGCCCTTAGCAGTGCAATCCCTGATCTCAATATTGGATCACCGTTCGCTAGTCTTAGAAAACCAGTGGAGAGGCTATCAAACCACGTCAACAAAGCATGGATCAACTTGAAAAACAAATGGAAAAAAGAAGTGAAAAGTTTTCATCCTGACTCTGCAGTAGTCAAGAAGAAGGCTCGAAATGTCCAACGTTTCCGTAAAATGTTTAGCTATGGAAATATCGTAGCTGATGAGAAGTTGAAGCAAACGCCCGTTCAACCGCCACAGAAATGCACCTGTCCACCACCCTCGTCACCCTCCAAGAGACCTTCTTTCCCAAAACCAGAGGAAAGTCTCCGACAAGTCGATGATAATGACGAGCCAACATTTAAGAAAGGTATTACAGTTTACCTTCTTAGTCTGTGTCAGGAAAAATAAAATTATAAACATTGGACCAACCTCGTCCCCATGTATTCCAGGCTTTATTTACGTTACTGATAAACGTATATTATCTAGCGCTATCAGTAAGCATATAAAAAGCCGATAGTACACAGGGAACGAGGTCGAGATTGAACCTGTGTACGACCTAGAAATGAGAACAGAATTATATGAATTTTACATAATGTGAAAAAAAATCCTCACGTGACTTGAAGATAGAATCACTGTGGCCAATAATGAAATGATTTCAACCATCGACATTGGACTTTTCCAGAAATAGTCGATGCCCACGATTTTTGTTCAAAAGTGGATATGCAGGGGTAAAGTGTCTTTTCAAGTAAAAGATACGATATCCAGGTGTAAGCATCTTTATAAGAGAAGATATCCAGGGGGTTGAGCATATTTTTAAGAGTGGATATACAGGGGGTCTTCACTAATAAAGTAGGATATCCAGGGGGTTCGATACTTCAAAAAATCAATATCCTCAACAGTAGGGGTGAATTTTTCTGGAAAAGCCCATTCTCTTCTTTTTAACCATCGACATTCTTTTCTTTTACCAAAGGTGAACCAACCAATGAGAAGGAAGAAGTTGCTTTTACAATAAACATGATTCAATTCTCTGATGGTGCAAACAGTGAACCAGTAACACAATGTGTTTGGGCTGACATTCGTGAAGATCTCAGATGTGACAAAGATGCTGCCAAAGTCGCAGCAGAACAACCTGCTCAAGACAATACACCAAAGGCACCAGAAAGTTCATCTAAAGATCCTTTCGTTCCCGAAGCTGATGACAATCCAGAATGCATCCAAGTTTTCCAAACCACTAAGAAGATTTATGAAGAAACAATGATCGGTAATCAATAGCCTTTTTAAATACTTTAATCGGATTAACTTTCGAGGGATTAAATTTGGCGATTTCGCGATTTTTTGCCATTTTCGCGAAATTAAAACTCGCGAAAACGCGTGAGATTCCTGGCTCGCGAAATTTCGCGATTTTTTTCGCTCGCAAAATTTAATCTCGCGAAATTTAATCCGATTAAAGTACCGGGTGCGCCACAAAAAGGTTTCTCTCTTTAAAACTAATTTTCTAGAAATCTAAAGATTTTAAAAGAACCATAATACTTAACTGGAAAGAAGAAAGATAAACTTAAATTTTGATGGGTCATTTATTAAATTCGATTCATTAGATCAAAAGTTATGCTCAATTGAATAAAAAAGTTACTTTCTGAAAGTGCTCGAAAACGTTGAAAATCGACCTATCAAACTAAACAGAAGCATAATTACATGATACATCAGTATTTTCGTTTCAGTCATTAAAAATGATAATTAGCTGTCTAAATGACCTTTTGTTGTGTAAAGGAAAGTTGAATTTCAATAAAAGGCAGAAAATTCGTCGAAAAAGGCAAACAAATCTGGTAAAATTCATGAAAATACATAAAATATTGGTTTCGAGGTAGACCCAGCCTTACATAGACTATATCCAATCTAAAACCGAAAATCAGTAAAATAGGAATGGTTCTTTTAAAATCTTTAAATTTCTAGAAAATTAGTTTTAAAGACAGAAACTTTTTTGTGGCGCACCCGGTATGTGACCTACACTCTCGTACTTGACATTATGGACAAAATCATTAACTACCAGGGAGTTACAATAACTCCAACACGTCAGAGAATCGAACCTTTTTCTAGTTATAGAAACATAGGTATTGTTCAGTGAAGAAACAAGAAATTTTGTTCGAATCGAGAAGAAATTCGAGTAACACAGGTTCGGATTCTGGAGGCTCCAGTAAAATATTAAATTGAAGACACATAATTACATGTACTTAGACCCTTTGCTTAACAAGGAAGTGCACGTTAATATCTTTTGGATTCTATCTAAAACACGTTGGTACAAAATTTTCATACCCCCTGCCTATACTACATCCTACAGCCCTTTTCATCTTCTCTCCTTAAGACTTACTTATCTTTTCATGAACAGATATGAAAGACATTCAACCAGGTCCAGATTGCCACAAAATCTTCATGGATGAAGATCAATATGCTGAATTCCTCGAAGAAGAAAATCAGAAAAAGGTAAACGGATTTTTTGCTTACCTTTTTTTTATAAGAACAAAACCCTGGGCTACTTTCAGAAATAGGTAGCCTTAGCACTGACTGTCCCTGGACGAAGTTACTCAATCCCGGCTAACAAAAAATCTTTGATCGAAGAAATTGGTACCCTAATGGCGGTACTACTCAATAGCGGTGAAAATGCATCGAGAGCGCTAGATCTAATTTTCCTGGAATACTTTTGATGATGTAATCTTTAACATTGCAATGGCTTCTTCTCGGGTATCAATTCAAACAAAAAAAAACTCAGATCAAAGATGGTGGATTTGACTTGGTCCAAGGATATAAAAAGGTCAGTGTACCCGAGTAGATAGTCTCGATTCTTCCATACAGGAAAGAAGCCGCAAAATAAGGGAGTTTTGTTTGTTTCTTTAGGAGAAGGATACCGTAAAGGCGCTAGTGGTAATGGTAAAGCCATAAAGGAAAGAAGCCTGTGAAGAAAGCGCTTGTGATTTTTCGGAAGCCCTTGTATGTTTTTGTGATATAAAATTTAAATTATTCAATCTTTTTTTCAGGTGGTTAATGAAAAATATCAGCATAAACAACACGAAGAGCATCAAAAACAAAAAGAAGAAAAAAAGTTCGACCATGAACAACAAACGACCTGCGAAAAGGAGAATCCGCTTGTAGACTTGTTGTCTGAGCGAGGCGCACGATGTGATAAAGAATGTATTGCTGCAGGTATTGAGTCAGTCGAAGATCAACTTAGAGCTGAAAAAGCTAAGTTGAAATTGAAATTAGATCAACTCATGGGCATGTTCAGGTGAGGAAAATTTCCCATAATACAACGGAGTCTCTATAACTCGAACCTCTATTACTCGATTGTCTTCTTAACTCGAACAAGTTTGTTGCTCCCTTCAGTTAAACAATGTCGTAAAAACTAGTCTCCGTAACTCGAGTTTTCCTTTCTAACTCGAACAAATTTGTTTCCCCCGTGGGTTTTCGAGTTATAGAGACTCGAAAAACAAAAAATGAAGAAACTGCTTGTTATGGTTCATTATTACTAAGATAGAAATATACCGTGAAAACGAATCATTTTTAGACTTGAAACTGAAAAAGTTAAGAACATCTGAAGGCTTCAAAAATTTTGGATATTCTTATAAAAAAATTTTGATTTTAATTTTATAGACTCTACAAGTCGAAATCAAAAATGGTTTTGAAGAAAGCTAAGCGAGACATGAAGCGCAAGATGGACGAGACAAAAGAGCAGCGACGTGAGCGCATTCGACGGTTGAAAGCACAAAAACTGGAGTTGAAGATGAAATTGAAAGAAGTGAGAGAAAAACAAAGAGCGAGACATCAGGATGAGGTAAATAGCGGGTGGCTCTTAATATCTGTAATCTATATACTAATAGCGGTGCTTTGTGTGTCTGTGTGTCACCACTTTCGTTTGCACTTTGTTTGTGTTTTAGAATTATGACTTTTAGTCATTTGCTCCACAAATTTGTTCTATTGGATTCGCGCCATTTGCAAAAGATTTCGCAAGCGATGTTTTGTTCTCGATAAGTTTGTTTTGATTGACAGATCGGATAGAGCCTGGTTTAGACTCTATTCAGCCTTTGTTTTGAAATTTAAGGCTCATCTACATTTAGTAATTTTAATTTCTGCACAGCTTTGCCCGATCCTGTTTTTCTCTTTTTATTTGTTTGAAATGTTTTCGAATGTATTTAACGATCGTATTTTTTAATGACATTCGAATTCTTTTCAAAACAAAACAAGTTTCTTTTATTGAAAAGAACCTTTCTAATGTAAATCAAAACATAAATTCAAAAAGTTTGTCGAAGGGCGATAAAAAGCAACAGAAAAAATTAGTCCATCTCTTTCTTCAAATAAAAACATTCAAGTGGTTGATACCGTTAAAAACTGTGTACGTCATTTTACATGTTTAAATTCGAAAAGTTATGACAAGGGTTTAAAAAAAGCAATTTAGAATTGACTTATTTATCTTGACATTCGAATTCTTTTCAAAACAAAACAAGTTTCTTTTATAGAAAAGGACATTTCAAATGTAAATCAAAACATAAAAATTAAAAAGTTTGTCGAACAATAACAGCATTCAAAGGATGATAAAAAGCAAGAAAAGATAAACAAGTGGTTGATACTGTTAAAAACTGTGTACGTCATTTTACATGTTTAAATTCGAAAAGTTATGACAAGGTTTAAAAAAAGTAATTTAGAATTGACTCCTCTTTACCATGACATTTTCTCAAATTGTCGAAAACTGGACGCCGTATTTAATGTGAGCAAAGTGAGAAAAAGATTTCCGGGGGAGGGTTAGAGTCAACCTTTGATAATATCTTTTTATTCATTTGATCGTTTTTTTAAGCCAGCTTCATAACATCCAAAGGACTGTTAGTGCGTTCAGCTACAGCTTAACCGGCGTGCGACGCCGGGTACCGGCTAGTATCATAATATCCCTCCGAATATTCTACAGTACAGTAGAGTCTCCCTGACCCTAACTCGTATCATTCGAATTAAAGTTCGAACTTATTCTCAGTTCCCTTCAAGGTTGAACACTTGTAAAGCACTTTCTATGATTAAAATCTTTCTATCACTTAAACAAATTAGTCTTTTAGTTCGACACCCATCTTCAGTGATTGGGTTGCTCTAGGGGGAAGACGAACCTTTTCGAGTCAAAAAAAATCTCTAAATTGTGTTTTGGCATCCACACAAATGAATGCTGGGAACACTTGGCAACTGAAGAAAAAATTCAAAGAAACCCTTGGAAAAATACTTTTTATTACTTGAAGTGACGGTGGACTTTGGGTAGTCCGTTGTATATCATAAAGGTTTTCGGCTCAAATATCCTTTTCGAAGAACAACAATAATATTTCATTTCCTCTTTATTTGAAGATTAATGAACTTGAAGATCACAACCATCAACTCAAAAAGCAAATTCATCAACTGGAAAAAGAAAAACGTCATTGGGAGAGATTCGAACGTTTCAATTTACGTCAAAACTTGGAAAATCTCGAAGAATCGTTGGAACGTCAAAAAGAAAAATATGAAAGCAAAATTAAGAAGATGAAAATGAAATTCAAGAAATTTGTTGAGCAACAGAAAACAAAAGAGAAGAAATGTTTTGAAAGAGAAGATGAAAATGAAGAGGAATATCAAGCCATTAAATTGATCAATGATCGGTATATATCTTTATAATTTTTTTTTTAAATGCGTACAATATTCCAAGTTTTTCCGTATTAGCCTGATTCAGAATTCAACGTTTTTTGCTAAATAAGTTGTCATGTCATGACCTCTAAGCTTTAAGTTATAGCTCATTGGCTATTTTTTTTAGATGGAGTAAGCTTTGAGAACTATTTTAACAGATTTTAAGCTTCGCTTCAGGCATGGCACACCGGGTACGTCGGTAAAATAGCTTTAAAATTTTGTCATTCGCCGTACCATATTTAAAAAGCATCCGTGGTGCCTTCACTTTTGAAAGCTTTCTGGAATTTCTTCATCTTTCGTCATGTGGAAGCTTGCAAAGTAGACAGTCCAAAGCTTTAGGGATTTTTACGCTGATCATAAAGAAAATACAATAAAGCCTACCTATTATGCAGTGAAAATAGTGAATTGTTTTTCAATACCTATAGATTACAACGAAAATTGGATTACTACAAGAAGCGACATAACCAATCACAAATACAATTGGATAAAATAAAGAGATCTGCTAAACAAGGAAAAGCAAGAGCAGAAAAGAAGCAGCGAAAAATCCGTGAAAAGCAACGACGAAAAGCTCGAAGTTTAGAGAAATTCCGACACGGCGATTCTTATGATGATGAGCTAGTCAATTTAAACCTTCCAATTATACCAAGTGTGTATTGTCCAGACCAGAATAATTGCATAAAGAATGAAGAGGAGAGTAAAAACTCTGTGGAGGATTTGAAAGATTTGACAACAGGGGAAACTGTTAGAAATCCTAACTTTAAACCATCAAAAACCAAATCTGCGTACGATTATCTCAAAGATTTGACTACTGGTGAGTACGTGAAAAATCCAGAATATAATACAAAACTGAATGTTGACATTGAGTATTTTGCAGAACAAGAAACAAACAAGGTTGTAGAAGAAGCTGAATTCAATACAAACACCAAAGTTGAAATTGAATATTTTACAGACCCGAACCCTGAAATTGAGGAACCTGAAGAGATCTATCGAATCAGGAGTTATGCAGAAGATGCAAAATCAAAGCAAACATCAGACAAAAATACGGACCAGATTAAAAACCAAGAGGAAGAAAAAACTGACAAGAAAGAAAACAAAGAAAGGAGTGAAATTGACAAGGCGACGTTGGTTGAAAGCACGTTATCGACAATCGAGGTCGACGGGGAAAAGAAGACGTTTACCGTCATGAAGTACGTCAACGGGGAGGAAGAATATTACGTGGTACGTAGCGAAGAAGAGGAAGAAGAACATAAAAAGTCTTTCACACCCTACCCGCCCAAACCAAGCCCACCCAAAATGTCAAAACGCCGCCCTCAAAAACCGACACCCCCTAAACGATTTCAAGAATTTGAAGAAAGAGTTCAAAATGCGAAATTGGAACGAAATAGGAGTGCAACAGATGCTGAGGAAAACATTGGATCTTTTGATGAAGAACCTGAAGAAGAAATTCCTTATCCATCATGGTACATCAGACGATCAGAGAGCCGTGCAGATGAACGAGACCATAATGACGTAAGAACAAATTCTTTATTCGTTGATCATTTAGTTACAACACCCCTGTCTCAGTTACCCGGTATAAAAAGAATGGTGGAGATTTCAAATTGTATTGTTTACAGCTTATAAGTCCAGAAGTGGTGGTTTAAAGATATCACTGTCGTTCACAGTGTCTGCTGTCAACACCTACTTAAGTCTGTCTCAATATAATCTTCAGTGGAGCCAAAAAAGTTCACTTTTGATAGAATTCGAATTAGGTAGCGGTTTTTTTGTTCGTTAGAAAGATATTCAAAAGTGGAATATCACCAAAAAATTAAGAATTAGAAAAATTAAAAAAAAGAAGACAGAAAATGAAGAAGACGAAGAAAATCAACTTCTTGTAGAAACATTCATGATCTTCTGTTTTCATCAGAAGCTTTGGATCTTGTTTTTTTTAAAGTCAATCAGACATAAATTTACAACTATATCTTTCGATTGATTGAATAAATTTTTTTTGATAAATTTATTTTTCACATTAATAATCTTCTAGGATTGAAGAATCACTCCAGTGAAAAATAATACACAGCAAATTTATTGAAGGAGCTGATTTCTTTCTACTTTATTTTCAATCTTCATTTTTAGAAATATTTAGAACTTTCTTCTTTTCACAATATTCCACTCCCATCTTTTCAATAAGCACAAAACTGCTATCTATCAGACTTTCATTGATTATTTCTTTAAGCACTCGCTGGTCTGAGTATTCAAGCTACGACGAAGATTAGATTGGTCCACCCTGTTGTTCACTAACGAACTTGCTTGTTATTACTCCTTACGTTTTTTCGATAAAGATTTTCTAAAAGATGATTGAAAAAAATTCACTCTGGTTACTTATGTCTTCAGGTTTATGACGAAAATGGTTGGTATACTGAAATGATGCATGAACGGGCCGATTCTCGTGACGAAGAGGAAAAGAGAGCAGCGGAAGGGATGAATTGGTATTTTCAAAGTTTGTTGGACAAGGAAGAAGAGCGAACAAACTGGTATTTGAAAAAGAAACGGGATGATTAAAAATGGAACACGTTCTTTTATGAGAACACATTTAAAACGTTTTGAGTTTTAAGCCAAAAGATGTTCTTAAAATGCTCTTAATTTAATCATTTTGTGAGTATTTTTGTGAAATTTTCATGTTATTATAAAAAAACGTATAAGCCTGTACAAGAACGTCATCACAAAAAATTGAGATCAAGTGATCAACTTTTTCAGATTGTTTCTTATTCCTAAAATTTCTTATTCCTTTCGAAAATTTGACCTTAAGCAATCCTTGTTTTGTTCAATTATTTTTTGACGGCTATACTATATAATATCACCAGAATCCTAGAGGCTTTTTTAGAGTTGCCTACTTTGCACCATTTATTTAATGACAAATATTTAGAAAAAAAAAGTTTTAAAATATTTGTAAAAATTATTCTTTTCAAAAAAAAAACTGTATATTTATAATTTATATCACTTTGTAAAGTTTAGATTTGTAGAATATTTTAGCATTGTTTATGGAGAACACTTTTATTGTAGATGTGTAGGTATTTATGTAGCGCCTTAATATTATACCTTGTAAATCTTTTTATTTATCCCTCACTCCTTTATATATAAATATTGTTTGTTTGTTGTAAGATTTTGAGAAGACTTTGTAAATAATTCAAGTTTGTTGTTGCAGTTTGTTGAAATATCTTAAAAGTACTGTTGAATTCTTAAATTAGAGATTATTCAATGGAAATGTTCAGTTTTGGTTGGGAGGAAGCATGGCCATATGTGGAAAGGTAGAATACTGGAATGCACGTTTTTATAAGACCCAGGGGGTACTAGGGCAAGATGGGTTACGGGGATGCGCCGCTGCTCAGGGTACCTTTTTAACCTCCACGAGTCCAAGGTAGGGTCGCAAAAACACCAAAATAGAAAAATCAGTCCCTCGTAGGGTGCCTTTGTTGGAAAATTTGGGGAAAAAGTAGAAAATTTTGGAATTTTAGTCCTATTCAGGGTCACTTTTTTCGCAAATTTCGGCAAATTTTGGAAAAAACGAGTCCCCCACGTAGGTTCTATCCAGCAAGGATTATTCGTTTTTTGCTGCTTAATTTCTGCTGACGACAAAATTTCAATGGATGATTGGAACTTTTCAAAACAAATATTTAAAATCAAGGTCTCGTGATTTAATCACGTACCCCATGCCATCATGAAGTGACTCTAGCCTAGGAGTAGAACGATATCGTTTTCAAGTTCAAGGAGTTTCAACCGAATTGCACATGTTGAATTTGGTTGAATGAAAGCAAAACTCCTGCACTCTAAACCGCTACTCTTCTCCCGAATAGACGGGGGGGGGTCTGAATAAGCAGGGAGGTAGGAAAATTTTCTAAATTCTAATAAGTGGGGTGGATGGAATAAGAGGGGGGGGGGTAATTTGAAGACATGATTTTTTTAACTGATATCAATTTCAACAACAAAAGTGAAACTTTAACAAATGAACACGTAAAATAAGAACCAATACTAACAAAAAGGAAAATTTTAACAAAGTTTAAGGTCTATCTACACTGTAATAAAAAAATTAATTATTCAAATCCAATTAGCGGGGGGGGTCTTAATAAGAGCGGGGGGGATGGATTTATTTTGCTCTTAACAATTAGCGGGGGGACGTCTATTCGGGAGACAAGAGTAGAGGTGTACAAGGTTTGCAATACGCCCGGGGGGGGGGTACTCCAGGTAAGTGACCTACCAGACGTGCAGCCCCTTAAGGGAAGGTTTTTTGGACTTTGGAAACTGCACTGTAAGGGTTGATTTGTGAGCAAGTGGGGAAAAATGGGGAAAAAGTGCACTGTAAGCAAGGGTGTAAAATTTGAGAAAATACCAAATTTTGAGATAAAATTTGAGAAATTTCACACTGTAAGGATCCGCTTTTAGAGACCTGAATTTTGGCCAAACGAACGATTCGTTTTCAAAATCGAGTGCTCCCCCCGGGGCGATACGTTTTAGTTATGTTTCGAGCGAAAGTTCGAAAATTTGAATTTTGAAGATTTGGTTTTGTCAGGTTTTGTTCGATACGGAGAATTTACAGTATGCCCCCAGTATGGTACACCGAACTCAAAATTAAAGTCTAGATTTTAGAGTTCGGTGAAAATAGCCCGGGAATACATGGATGTGAGGCTAACACGAAAGGATAGCCAGAGTGACCTAGCACATTTTACTAAATACTGAGATTTCGCATTGCCTACTTTCGAGCAATTTTATGGTTAGAAGTTGAGTAATCATAGATTTTAACCTCAGAATTTGCGCTGTGACTTTTTTGGAGTGAGTGGTCAGGTGGTCGTCTACAGACTGAGTTGTGGTGAGTTTAACTTTACTTTTAGACCAAAACGAGAATGTAGTTCAGTCAGGCACATCCTGGCAAATGAACGGGGTATTTTTCACTTGCGACCATTGGCAAATGAACGGTGTCGAAAATGAAAGTGACGTAATAGCGCCGAATACCCAGTTTAATTAAACCGGGTTGGAAATATTTTGCTTAATTTCAAAGAACTGCATAGATGAAATTTTTTTTCCATGGTTCAATTTTGTCTTCGAAGATTGAAAAAACTTTTAATGAAAAAATAAAGTTCCCAGTTTTCTTCCTTTTTCCCCTTTTTCAGTTTGAAGTTCATTTTTATTCATTTTCACGATTTTAGCCTGAGACGTCCTATCTCATTTACACTGGGTGACGAATACCCCATGCAAATGCTCACCCCGTTCATTTGCCAGGATGTGCCTGACTGTAGTTGATAAAGCAGGCTAGCTCTAAAACAGCATTTAATAACATGAAAACCAGAATACGATTCTTCAATCAGTTCCATCAATACCGTAGAGTCGTCTAATCTCGACATACGTCTTGCAATCTCGACACCGGATCTGTAAAATACTCAAAACAAACCTTGAATGAAATTCTTGGTATCATTCTTATCGAACAAGTTCATCCATCAAACTAGAAGTTCAGTAAACATTGCAATCCTTTCAATTAAAAAAACAGCCAAATTATAAGCAGTTTTACACAACACACGAAACGCATGCAAACTTCCTCGTAACTTTCTCGTGTCCATCATTAAAATTTTACAACTTTATTACGCTTCAAGTCACGTGATAAAAATAATTCGCGCGCTTAGCCTGGTTTCCCCTTCCTTATATATAAAAACACACGCTCTAGGCGCTAACAGGCCGCACGCCGTGATTGCCAGTATGGCGGTCACATTAAATTCAAAAGGAAACCGGGTTCTTTTTATTATTTTCGGTTCACGGTAAAAATGTCTACTAAAAAATTCCTCGCGTGCAAAATGTTGTGTTGTTGTGATTTGGACATCTTCGTTGAAAGTATGCTAATTAGTTTTTAGCGATTACTACATCGTTAAAGTTTTCTTTTCAAATATAAGTAATAACACTTCACATTTCTCATATTATATTAACAATCTGTGACGTGATAGAGAGAGAGTACATTTTAGTGATTGATTGATAACTTTGGTATGTATTTGTTTATGTTTGATTTTTTATTTCGAAGACCAGCCTACAGCTATGTCGAGATTGCAAGACGTATGTCGAGATTAGACGACTCTACGGTATGCCCAGAGCCAGACAATCTCTCAATCGAACGGGGCATATCGACGATCGAAGCAGTCGAACCAAATCAAACGCAATCGACCGATTGAAATTCGATTGTCGAACGCAATAGAATCTCAATCGAATATTACTGCAATTTTCAGATTCGATTGAGATTCGATTGCGTTCGATTGATGTTCGACCAGTCTGGAAATTGCGGCTTGTGCGCCGGAGATCTCCGGCGTAGATTTGAGGTTTGAGATCTGCTGCCTTCAACTTTTCCCAGTTAAGTTGGCGCAGCTCCGGTGTAACATTTCCTTCCTTTCCAGACCAGTTAGGGAAACCATCCAGGATCCTGCCATTCTATAAGCCAGCAAAAATTAAATGACACTTGTAAACTTAAGTTTCTTACCATTTTCCATCGAAAACAACCAAAAACATTGCTACTTCCCAAAGCCGGAGACCAAAACAAATTATCTTCCAAGATTATGGCGCCCTTTTGGATCTATTGTTAAGGCCATCTAAAATGGTGGAAAGAGTTGCGGAAAGACAAAGGCGCTCGCTGCGTCGAGTGTGGTAACGCCAAAACGCCCAATATAATCTTCCAACAGAAGGCGAGTTAGTTGCCGCGCGAGTTACGTCATGCACTCCACAGCAGCGCATAAAGAAGTGTGTTTAAATGAATATCATTAATTATAAGAATATCTTATGTGCTTACTTTCAGTAAACTTCGAGTGCTTCATTAAAGATGAAGAAGGTAAGAAGATAAAAAATGCGCTGAATAATTTTCATTGTAACAGTTTGATCAATCATCGCTGAAAGTTTGAAAAAGTTTTTCCGACGCAAAAGAAATTGTCAGCCAATTAAAAGCACAGTGTGCTTATACTTACTATGTTTGCTACATCATCTAGGCAAAAAAAAGTGTGAAAAGACACGAACGCCATTTTTTATTGAGTGACGTTATGATTTTTTTGATTGCGGCCGTGTACAGGAGCTCGCCAAATGTTCCTAACTGCAGACTGGATGTTCGATTGCGTCCGATCGTCGATTCAATGACCCCCGGATTGTTCATCGCACAATTTATACGGGAAATCGAAAGTAATTTCATTCGGCTCGTGATGTTTGAGAGCTTGGATGTTGGGAAGCTGCAAGAATAAAGTCAGACAATCTCAATCGAACGGAATTGACGATCGAACCAGTCGAACAACAATCGAACCAATTAGTCCAGGCAATATGGGGCATGAGGTACCACCTTGACGGCGAAAAAGGTTTGAAACTGTTTTTGGGTTCAAACACATCTATATTTTGAGAATCGCGATGGTTTTCAGGCTAACCAGGGGGCAATAACTTTTCAGAGGGGGTGTTTCGAGGGTACGTGGCAATTGTTTTTGGAGCCGATTTGCCTGGGGTAGGGTACTACATTTCAAGATATCTCATGAACTACATATCAAAACCTATTAAAACTTTGCAGGGTTCTAGATAAAGCATCAAAAAATTGTATGAAAAATTTCAAGATGGTAGCACGAATAATCTGTATTTTACAGACCCGAATATCAAAATTTTGTGAAAAAATCTAATTAAAAAAAAAATAAAACTTTTCAATTTCACACAGGGCCAAATTCTTCCATGAAATAGATGTTAATGCCTTCATTGCTCGTAGTCGGTATAGTTGTAGCATTGTGGAAAGTTTTATTGATTTTAGACGACTATTTTTTTATTTACAGTCCATTTATTTTGAAAAATTCGGTCAAAACTGCCCCAAAATACAAGAAAAAATTTTGACGTTTTTCTTTATAGCTCAGCAAAAGGCCAAGTAAACCTCATTAAAATTTCACAGATGTTAGTTTTTAAGGCCAGGAACATTCAAGTAAAGTTTCGAGATGTTGGGATGAAAAATGTGTATTTTACAGACCAGAATATTGCGAATTTTTCTTAAAAATTAAGATCTCTCTTTAGTTTTGACACCTCAAACGTTGTCTGAGACTCATATTTTAATCTATTGAAGCATTTTTGTTGATAATATTTATAACTTTATATACATTCTTAGTTTAGAAGTATGACTTAACAGTTGTTAAGTGCCTTTGGTATTTTACAGACCACTTTTCTGGCTACTTTTGATTTAAATAAAATTGACTCAATTTGAAATATCTCACTTGTCATCAAGTCATGTAAATCAAAGTTGAAACGCTTTTAAAATTGTCATGCGTTTCTGCTTATTTTTAATTACATGAAATTGGGAAAATGTAATAATTTACAGACCAGAAAATATAAGGCATTTTCCATCAATAAAACTTTAAATAGTGAAATGATAATCGTAAGCATACATTTGACTTCATCAAGCTTACCAAAAATACATATCCCGAGCAGTTGATGCTCGTCACATAAAGCACTTTATATTTTTGGCAAGCAAATTTAGGCTAAAAGTGCTCGCTATCTCTAACACTTGTCATCTCGAAACTATCTGGGATCTTAATCTTGATTCCTTGAGGTGTTTTTCACTGTTACAAAACATATGCCAAAAATAATGTAAAAAACAAACAGTAGAGTATATCCGGAAAAAAGGGGAACAGATTGGTACAAAAAAATCCTCAGGATATGTTGCTTCAACAGATTTTTCTAATAGAAAACTGAGGAACTTGAGGATTCGTTATTCTACTATCCTCCGGACACACTGTAGGATAGATATGACCAATAATATCATTATTCACCCAATTTTGTAAATTTTCAGTAACCTTTGTTCGATTCAAAAGACCTACGGCGATCCTTCGTGCTGGTCTCGTTATGTCAATATTTCTACTGTGCACGTGAATCATTTAAAACATCTGCTATTTCTTTTATTTCTTTAAGAAATACAAAGTTTAAACTTACCAAGAATAGTGTTGCACTACAATCATGGTTGAAATATAATGAGAATTCCGTTTATTTTAACGTTTTTCAAGATTTAAAGTTCAGGCGAGAAAGTCGATTTTGGGCTATCTCTTTAATTTAATCGAATATTTCAATTAGGGAGGGGTTGGCAGACTTCCAGGCTATATTCTGAGCCTTATTGGACTATTTTTGAACTTTTGAATCCTCAGATCCTAAGGTCCTCCTAAGTCTTAAGTCTAGCGTTAAAACTCAGACTTAAAACTCTACTTTTCGAACGTACTTTAGAGCACTTACAAGTCGATTGTGGTTTTAAAAACTTCCCGGTGGATTTCCCTTTTTTCTCAAATATTACGACCTTGATTGTATCAATGTTGGTACTCGCTATTCTTTTTACAGGGAAACAAGAGACAATCGTCTTCAATGCAAGTTGAATGGTTTTAAAGAACCAAAATTGAATATCATTTTAGATTTGATCATTAGAAGATCCCTGTCTCAACGACCTATTGAATCTGTGGGAATAAGGTTAAGAAAAGTATCCAATGGGATTGACTATCTCTTGCTTTTAAGGGGTATTTTAAGACTTGTGGCTATGGTTAGCTTAGTGGTTGTTAGCTCAGTTGGTTTGGTGTGTAGGGGTGAGTCATAGTACAGGTTAGCGCCTTGACCGCTACTACCGAATTTTCCTCATCGCTCGCCTGGGAAGATAATGTTTTAGAAAAAAATATATCTCATCGTTGTCTCAAGGAGTTCGGCGATCAGATGCATAGTAGTCATCAGTAAATGTGATTCAGCAATGTAGGTCTAAGGTGGTCGTATAAAAGTTGGAGGTAGCCATTACACAATTTAGCGTAAGAAACATCCCATCCCGTCCTGGTTAAATTGATTCGAATAAAAAGACCTGAGTGAGAATCAACCGCATAACCTAGCATAGACTGGAGCTACTTTCTTCTTTAGATTTTTATGCTAAAAATTGAAAACCTTTTAAAAACCAGCACAAAAAAAGGTTTTTTAGACAAGTTCCCAGATAAATCTCTCATATCAGATCGCCATTTCAACCCTCTAATCTAAAGTGATGTTGCGAATGTGATCTCTCGTACAACTTAGTGGATCAACCAGGGTCTGTTCGGAGATAACCGATAAATGCAAAAAAAAATTATATCTGATGTAGTATAAGGCCCCAAGTAAAAGTTTTACTGATCTTTCAGGGTTACGGATACCACCATACTCTCTTTAAGTTGATACAGCAAAATCTTCATTAGTAGTGTCTTAAAGATATCGACGAAAAACTGTATTAATTAGAACTAGGAAAAGGTTTTAAAGCCTAGAAAGTAATGTCAAGCTTGACCTAACGTGCCGATACTGATGGCTTTGATCTGTAATTTAGATTAGGTACTGTACGCCACCTTGAGAATGTTACATGTATCCTACTAATCTAGGCTGTCCTACTAGTACTAATACAAGCTTAATAGTTATCAAGATTATTAAACTTAAAGGTTTTCTTTTTAAATAAGAGTGATATCGTTTACTTACTCATCAATTTTAATTCACAAGCTTTCTCCCATTGGATTGACACGTATGTGGAGCAAGATTGGTCAGAAAGAGGAATAGAAAAACATTGTTTGCTTATATCAGCATAATAGAACAGGCAGACACTGTCCCGTTATGAAATATGTGTCTGATATGAAATGGGAACACTTGTGTAAAACCTTTAACGTTTGAGTCGTTATTAAGACTTTTCCACTACAATGTCAACACAGGTCAACTGTGTCAGTCTTGTTTGATAGTGCAGCATAATACTTTAAATGTATTCATTTTCAGCTACTTTTATATAGATATACACAAAAAAGGGAAGGCTTAGTCTGTAAAATACCAATCAGATAAATAAAATGTTTAAGGGATATATTTGTTTGCCTGCTTCCACAAGTCAACGTAGCGGGGTTTCGTGCAACGCTTTATATATCTGGTCTGTAAATTACATTTTCCATCTAATCGTCTCATCTGATTTAAATTGAGCAGGAACGCATTTTCAACACATTATGAAAATTATAAAAGCATTTCAACTTTGATTTACATGACTTGATGACAAGTGAGATATTTCAAATTGAGTCAATTTTATTTAAATCAAAAGCAGCCAGAAAAGTGGTCTGTAAAATACCAAAGGCACTTAAAAACTGTTAAGTCAGACTTCTAAACTAAGAATGTATATATAGTTATAGATATTATCAACATAAATGCTTCAATTGATTGAAAATATGAGTCTCAGACAACGTTGAGGTGTCAAAACTAAAGAGAGATATTCGAAATATTCTGGTCTGTAAAATACACATTTTTTATTCCACCATCTCGAAACTTCACTTGAATGTTCCTGGCCTTAAAAACTAACATCTGTGAAATTTTAATGAGGTTTACTTGGCCTTATGCTGAGCTATAAAGAAAAACGTCAAAAATTTTTCTTGTATTTTGGGGCAGTTTTGACCGAATTTTTCAAAATAAATGGACTGTAAATCAAAAAATAGTCGTCTAAAATCAATAAAACTTTCCACAATGCTACAACTCTACCGACTACAAGCAATGAAGGCATTAACATCTATTTCATGGAAGAATTTGGCCCTGTGTGAAATTGAAAAGTTTTATTATTTTTTTTAACTAGATTTTTTTACAAAATTTTGATATTCGGGTCTGTAAAATACACATTATTCGTGCTACCATCTTGAAATTTTTCACACACAATTTTTGATGCTTTATCTAGAACCCTGCAAAGTTTTAATAGGTTTTGATATGTAGTTCATGAGATATCTTGAAATGCAGTACCCTACCCCAGGCTAATCGGCTCCAAAAACGATTGCCACGTACCCTCGAACCGAAAAACAGTTTCAAACCTTTTTCGCCGTCAAGGTGGTACCTCATGCCCCATATTGCCTGGACTAAATCGAATATTACCCAGAATTTTGACGTTCGATTGAAATTCGATTGCGTTCGACAATCGAATTTCAATCGGTCGATTGCGTTCGATTTGGTTCGATCTTCGATTCCGTTCAATTGAGATCATCTGGATATGCCAAAAACATTTTGTTCAACCACCTTCACTTCAAGATAGGCCACCATCACAGAATGAACTTCCTTTTACACGTGCGTTTGGTTTGGGAACGCGAAACACGAACGCGAACTACCCATGTCTTAACTTTTCAATATATCTCCAGAACTAACAGATTTTTTGAAATTCTGTAAAAAGGTCTAAGTTCCTGAATAGTTTTACTATGTTCTGTGTAAAAATCATAACCATCAGTCAAATACTCGTTCGTCTATTTAAGATTGAAGACAAAAATTTGCGAAGAAAAATAAACCTTGAGCACAAAAAATGCTTTTTTAAACACTTTTTTCCACTGAAAAACAAATAACTTTTACAGACTTACCTTCCCCAAACATTGAAGAAGCCTCTACTAATTAAAGTAAATGAGATAAGTAAGATAAGATAAAACCTTAAAATCAACCAGAATTTACAACCTTTCGTCCAAAGCAAAAGATGTGCTTTTCTTGCCGCCATCTTGTTTTTGAATGAGAATTCTAGAGAATTCCATTTGTTTCCAGCTCCCGCGGTCTTTTTTCATCCAATCAGATCGCGCGATTTCACTTTCGCTTTCTCTAGTTCAATAAGACTGCGGGATTTGAGTCATGTGACATCTCTATTAAAAAACCCGCGCAAATTAAAATAGAAATACAGGGGGTCACACTACTGGCTACAGGAACTGAAAGCAAGCAATTAAGGCCAATATTTTTGGTTTTTCTGAAGGACAAAAGGTATAGGAAGCTTTACTGAAAGAGGGATAAGGCTGGGACAATCTATTTAAAAGATATAATTAAGATTTTACTTAGAAACTTTAATTCTCTTACCCCGTCTCGCCCCCCCCTTGATATGAGCAAGGGAACCATGTTGGCCACCCCTACTGAAAATTTCAGATCAAAACAAACAAGGAATTAATTCCTTTAACTCGAAGAAAATTGGAAAAAGCTGGTTTTTGTTTCTGATCCTAAAGTGCTATTTTTTGGTAAAAGCTATGCAATTTATGTTTGGATTTCTAGAAAGCTTACCCATTGAAAGTAATCTCTTCATGGAATAAAAAGATATAGTCAAATCTTGTAGGGTCTTTTTCAAAATTTTTTTGCCAAATTCGATTTTCGCATTTCGCCATTTTACCCTACGCAAACGCACATGCCAGTCCCTTTTTAGAGAAAAAGAAACAAAACCATGACCAATGAACCAATCTTTTTCAAATTTTGGAGGTATTTTCATGTTTTTATTATAGTTTTAAAAAATTTGATGGTGCTTTAGAATATATTTTATTGTTTTGATGTTTTCATATGATTTTTGAAAACAAAAGTGAAAAAATTCAGAATGGTGATATCCTCTCTTGTCTACTTCACTTGACTCAGCGCCATCAAAATCATCAGAAAGCCAAATTCAGTCAGAAGTAGACAAAACATTGGGTTGGTCATGTAAACTGGGGAAGGCGATTTGCGAAAGTTTAGATTTTTGTGCTCCCTATCAATAGTAAAATCTCTTTTTGGACCTACCGCCGGGTGCCCCGGTGGAGGTTCTATAAATTAACCCATGTCCGTTCGTTCGTTCGTCCGTCCGTCCGTCCGTCCGTCTGTTACCAGCTTTTCTCAGGATTGGCTCATTAGTTTTTTCAGATTTTTTGCACAATGATGCAAAATGGCAATGCCCAGAACGTGACGGAGCCCGATTTTTGAGAAAAAATTTATTTGGGCAAATTTGGGCCAAAAACTACCTAAAAATAGGGTTTTTTGGACTTTGTGCAAAATCCTGTCATTACTTTTTTCTGATTTTTTGTACAAAGATGGAGGGCAAGATTCTCTAAAGAATGGCTGAAGTGGTTTTTCCCGGAAAATTCTTATTCGCCTTAAAAAGAGGATTTCGTATTTTGGGGGAAATTCCCTTTAACCAAATAAGAAAATATAGCTTTTCTCAATGTTGACTCGTTATTTCTTTCTGATTTTTTGCACAATGATGCAAAATGGCAATGCCTAAAATGTGTCGGAGCCCGATTTTCGAAAAAATATATATTTGTGCAATTTTGGGCCAAAATTTGCCTAAAAATAGGGTTTTTGGACTTTGTGCAAAATTCTGTCATTACTTTTTTCTGATTTTTTGTACAAAGATGGAGGGCAAGATTCTCTAAAGAATGGCTGAAGTGGTTTTTCCCGGAAAATTCTTATTCGCCTTAAAAGACGGATTTTCGTATTTTGGGGGAAATTCCCTTTAACCAAATAAGAAAATATAGCTTTTCTCAATGTTGACTCATAATTTTTTCTGATTTTTTGCACAATGATGCAGAATGACAATGTTCAAAATGTGACGGAGCCAGATTTTTAAGGAAATTTTTTTTGGGCAAATTTAGGCCAAAAACAGCTTAAAAGGTTTTTTGGGTCTGAATGGTTTAAGTGATTTTCGTATTTGGGGACATTCCTTTTTACCATTTTACATTATTCAACACACAAGCAGTGCTGCAAATAAGGAAATTTCAGTTGGCCGGTAATTTTTCGAGTGTAACGAGCAGAGGGTCTAGTGGAATCATCTTAGAAAATTTTGTAGTATGTGATCACTTAGATTGGTTAAACACCTATTTTAGTTTGAAAACTGTTCCTCTTTTAATTAGAACCGCTATTAAGTATTTATCTAAGCCTCTAATCTTCAAATTTTAACCGGACAAAATGAAAAACTGAGCCTCAGAATGACCGGTAGAAACTACAAAATGGCCGGTAATTACCGGTCTCCGGCCGTTATTTGCAGCACTGCACAAGGTTTATTTTTCCATTCTGAATTTTTGTACAATTATTGTCACTTTTTTCTTATTTTCATCTGATGTTAATCATTAGGTAGGTCCATTCAGCATGTTGCTTGTTTTAAATGAAGCAAGCATTTTTGGGTATTTTTCTCTTTTTGTCTAAAACATGCTAATTCTGAGGTGTAAAAAAGCAAAGGAATGCTGGAAATTAGTAATGAGACATTCAGGGTGTCTTCATACATTTTTCAGCAGCTCCTAGAAAAATCTGCTGCTTTGGAGGCAGTTGCACCCTCTGCCCCCTGCCACACCACGCTACTGCCATGCTATGCTTCACCTTTTTATATGTTATTGGACTTTCATAGCCAATGCTGCACTTTGGATTGAACCTTATTAATTATACCTGTTCTTTATGCTAAATAAATAATCCGCAAAAGCAGTTTTGGAAAAAACCTTCTGTTTTCATTTCCAGAAATGACATGCAAGTCAGTCATCATTGATGCAAGCAATAAACAAAAAAAAACAATAAAAGATCAAAGAGGATTTGTTGGAAAAGCCACTCATGAGGGACTTTGGGGGTATTCTGCGGAGTTGGCCTTTTTTTAACTCAGTTTAAATCGTAACACTTAATGACCTATGTATGGTCTAAATTTTTTGAAGCCACTTGGTAATTTTGAACTTGAAAAAGTCCCAAACTGGCCAGGGTGTGTTCAGGCCAAGTTTTCCAGGGGTGGAAATCATGTGCGAAAAGGGGCAAAAATCGAACATCACTGACTGGTGTTTTTTTACTGCAAGAACTGTAATGTTTACTGAACTTCTTGTTTGATGGATGAACTCGATAAGAATAATACCAAGAATTTCATCAAAGGTTTTTCCAGGTTTTCCTTAACTGTTTTGCAGATCTGACAAAAAAAGGAGGCATGTCACTAATAGAATAATCTTTAGTATTCAATATTAACACCAGGCATTTTCTGTGTCTGGTGGATTGATAGAGTAGTTGCTATTGCTCCAATAGTGGATTTATTGCAATTTGTGTTGGCCTTTTTAATGGTTCAACATGACATTGTGTTTCTAGAAAATGTATTTAACTTAACTAGAGTGTCAAAGATGATGTATCACCTTAGTGTTATCACTACACTTAAAACAGACGCCTGATAGCAAACGACTCTACTACTCTCAGTGCGGCTTTTTTTGATGGGCTTCCGATTAAGACATTAATTTTTTATAGAACTGAAAGGTTAACAAGTAAGAATTTTTCAGTTGCATTTGCTCTTGGGAATAACCTACCATAAGTTGGTTAATGTTGACACATCTGTCACCCCTTTTTAGAGATAGAACTATAATAATAGGAATATCTATTGCTTTAGCAGCTTGATAAGAAAAATCTCTTTTCAATCAGCAATTCTGACCTACCTATAATTCCTATAATCTCTTTTTAAGAAAGGGGATAAAATTAGATGGGGCTTATCAATATTAGACCAATTAAGGTATATATTTTTATTTTTAGTTTTGATAACAACACATTGTAATTGCTTTAGAAAAACCTCTCTGACCGCTAAGCAAAGAGAAACATTGTACTGAGTAAATAGAAGGCAGGCCCGTAGGAAGCAATTTATTATTGAGGGGGCATAAAAGTTGAAGTCGAACAAAAATGCCGTAAGGCGTTTTTTTTTCAGCTAAAGGTTTGGGAGCGCTTAGCCCCCCAACGGTTCCAGGGCTGGCCCTGGTGGGGGTACAGGGGGGGCAAACCCCTGTTAGCTGGCGAATTTTCTAGAATTTTTAGATAAAAAGACCCTATTTTTGAACTATTTTCCAACAACAGATTGAAACAATTTCATAGCTAACTTTTTACCCATATACAACCTGGAAAAATAACTATCTTTCAGTGGTCGAGAAGACACGTTCAAGTATTTTTATCAAAACAAAAAAGACAACAATGAAAAAAACTATTTTTGAAAAATTATCTGATCTTCATGTTTTGATTTTTTCAATAGAGTGACACAATAAAAAACAAATATCAAATATTTGAAACATGGTAAGTAAAGTTTCATATTCATTTTTATTATTTTATATCACTTTACACAGGGTGTTTTTAGGCACTTGTTTACCACCTTCATTCTGTGGCAAAAAGTTAATTTCAAATGGAGTTTTCTAAAATGGAGAAATGGGTATATGCAATCGAGTCTAACAATCAGCAATTGTTTTTTTCAAAATCAAGTTCGAAATTTTCAGGCTATTACTGATGAATCAAAAAACCTATTTTCGACATTTAAAGGGCAAACATTTTCTTCATCACCCAACCATGTTGGGTGACCACTGCATTGAGACTTTTTTCAAACTATAACAATGTTAAGGAAAATTGCTTGTAAAATACCCTGCTTTAGATAACATAATATAATTTTCCAGACAATCTATTATAAACAATTGTTCAGCTTTGGATATACAGAAATAGAATGTTTAAGTTTGCTGAAGAGCCCTCTTCAATGTCTACTCATTTTCAACAAATTTTGATACAATCCTTAACGTGATTCATGGATAGCTGTAAATTCAAGTCCATGCATATTTTATAAATTTCAAATCTATTAATTTCAGTACCGTAATCAATATGATCATGATGTCAGTATTTGGAGTCCTCAGGTATGTCTTCTGTTTGTTTTAAATTTTAAAGCTCTTATAGAATTATATTAAGGTTTCAAATTACTGAATTAAAAAAATAAAATTAAACAGTATAGCATAGAATGCACCCCCTAAGCTTAACCCCTCCTGAAAAGTCACTCTGCATTCTATGTTTAGTTTTTTTTCGTTCATTTTCAGGGGCGTATTTTTCAAATTGAATATGCAATGGAAGCTGTGAAACAAGGAAGTGCTACTGTTGGTCTCAAATCTAATGATTATGCTGTTTTGGTTGCCTTAAAGGTAAGAAATTGATGATATATAACATGTTTCTTTTTTACCTTCTTTTACCTGAATGCCAATATTAATAATGCGTTGCTTGTTAATGCCATCTGTAAACTACAAAAGGAAAAGTAGTTTCTAAGTCAACTTAAAAGTACTAATATGACTTAGTATATAGTAGCTCCCCCCTGAGCGCAAGCTATGGATTAGTGCCTTTTTCATCGATTACTGGGGATAATTGGGGTGCAAATCCCATGTCAGGCAGTTATTATCTAAACAGTGTAAGAGACTAAACCCTTTTGAGAATTGAGTCCCCAGTTCAGTTTGTAAAAAATTAGGTCGCCCTAGCTCAGTAGGTGGCCCCTGGCCAAAGTTTACCTGTAGGTAACCCCCTCACAGCCATGGGGGGAGTGAAGCTAAGATGCATTCTTTTTTTCTATTTTGATTTTTTTTTCAAGATTATTGTTTATCATTAGACTAACAAGACTTTATCATTTCTTTCCTCAGAGATCATCGTCCGAACTTTCATCATATCAAAGGAAGATCATTTCAGTGGATGACCATGTCGCAGCCAGTATTGCAGGTCTTACCTCTGATGGTCGCTTATTAAGGTAGGCTAATATTGTGTTTGCAATGGAGCCATTTCTCCGCAAGCGCCTCGGTGGAAATTACAAAAATGATACATCAATCTATGTTTAATTTTAATCAGATCGACTCAAAAAGTAAAAAACCTCTATGCTATTGATGAAGTTTTTCTTTTTCACCTATTTTCAGTAATTTCATGCAAGTCAAAATCACGTAAAAATGATACAAGGCAATCTGTTTTTTAATTGCATCAATTCATATTCATGATATGCACCATTGCAATGTCTTCCATGGACCCAACAGCTGATTGTTTGAAAGTGACGTATTGACTGATTTTACGTTACTTACAACCAATCAGCTGTTGGGTCCGTGATGTAATGTTAGAAGACATTGCAATGGTTAAATAAACATGTTTTACCGTTTAAATACTTTGCTATGGATGAAATATCCAGAAATATCTTTTTTGAAGCTTCCTTTACTTCTCTGCTTTTTAGTAATTTTATGCAAGACGAATGTTTGAATTCTCGATACGTTTATGAAGAAGCTCTACCAGTTTCCAGACTTGTCACCGCCACAGCTGAAAGTAAGATCAAAATTCATCACAAACTGTAATGTCGAATCGAAATTCAGTGAGAGGATGTAATGTTTATTCCTATTGATTTTTTAAAAATCTATCAGTATTTCATTGACTTATTGCTTTGGCTGTGAATCTTTGGATAATTAATATTCTTATTATTTTAGAAATGCAAAAACCTACCAAAGTATACGGAAGACGTCCATTTGGCGTCGGAATTCTCGTTGCAGGTTACGATGTATGACAAGATAATAACTTTTAACCTTTTTTATGTTGATATTTTCGGTTTAATGTTTTGTCTTTTTTGATGTTTAGAAACCCTACTTCTTAGGGTAATTCTTAGCTCGACGGCATTTGCGTCGGCAATAGCCGAATACCGACGTGAATTAGAATTGCTGAGCTACTTCTTTATTGTTTGTTATCATTGAGTTTTACGCACAATTGTTACATTTCGCATCAGGGATGACACTATATTTGAAAGATAAGGCTGTGAACCAAAACAACCAACTAAGAAAGGTTTTTATACCCTTGATTAATCGAACACAAATTCTTTGAATTTCTTCCCACCAGCGACCCGAAATTTATGTGATAAGTAAGCTCTTTGAATACTTTTAAGAACATTAAAACGTTATTTTAATTATATTTCCACTTATAGAGTCAAGGAAGTCACATTTATCAACTGTGTCCATCAGCAAACTATTTCGATTGTAAATCCATGGCAATCGGTGCAAGATCACAGGTAAGTCTGCGAAATGCACATCATCTTATTTCAAGTTCAATTTCTCTTCAAATTGCTTAGCTGAGTTATTGATTGATAAAATACCTCTAATATTCTGGTCTTTAAAATTGTCATTAAAGCAACCAATTTGTTTATTTTGCAGAGTGCAAGAACATACTTAGAACGAAACTTGGACAAATTTCAAGAGTGTAAGTTGCTTTACTTTTATATCCCAAGATTAAATCTTGTTCGATTTTCTGTGAAGGTTATTTTTCCGATGTTAATGGCTAATATCTTTTATATTTTTGTATCTATTTTATTTAGAGGAGCTATTGATTTTTACTGGTGAAATTTTCTCTTTTTTTCCAGCCTCTTACGAAGAAATCATCGCACATGGCTTAAGATCGCTTAGAGAATGTTTACCCAACGAACAAGAATTAACAACTAAGGTATTAAAATTATGTTAAAAAATTGAGTTGGACTGTCAGTTTTAAATTGTTGTGGAAATTTTACGTGAAATTCTGAACACTATTGTCTCAAAAGATCAGTGCAGCCTTTTTAGTGTTTCTTTGCTAATATAATTTGGTAATAAATGTCAGTTTCAACTATACAGTCTGTGAAGAAGCCTTTCTTCTAATGATCGTAGAACTCTAATTAGGATCTGTTCATTGAAACGTTTAAGAACTGAGCTTGCGTGGATACGGTATATATTGATATTTCTGAAGTTCTTCAATGTCAAGCAGTGTTAAAAGCTTTCCTTCTCAGTGTGCTAACATTTGCTAATAATTTGCTGTGTAAAATCCATTTTCCGTCTCGGACGAAAGACCTTGCTTTGACCGGTCATGTCAAGTGAAACCGAGTAAAATACACAACTTTTTTTCTTCACTCTTTAGAATTGCACCATAGCAGTTGTAGGGAAAGACAAGAAATTGACTTTGTTGGATAATGAAGATGTCGCTCCATTTGTATCTTTTCATTTATCTAAAATATGAATTAACTATTCAAGTAACATCACATGGTAGCCTCTAAATTTTAAATGTGTACTTTTGGAGACGCTTATTTCAGAAGCGCTATGTAGTAATCTTCATTAGGTTTTCATTTCAAAATCCTTGGATAAATTTTTAATAATTCTATGGATTAGGGGCTCCTGCGTTTGTTATGTCCATCCCAATTCGTACTTAAAATAGTTTTAGTCCTTCATTTAACGAATGATATTTTCGCCTACTTGAAGTGAGGTTTTAGTATGTTTTATCCTCCTTAACTTGAATGAACTGATGTATACAGTTGGCATTGATTGATCAAAGCAAAGACAAGAAAGACGACAAAACAGAAGATGCAACGGCCGCTCCCGAATCTATGGAACAAGACTCAGTAAGGAGAATAGCTTTGAATGTATAAAGTCTCGCAAAATTGTAGAGTCGCATTTCACGAATTCTTTTTTTTTGCATAGTATGGAAAGGGGTCCAGCCACCAGCAATTTTTAGGGGTGGGGTGAGCTAAAATAGCCCCCAGCTAAATTTTTAGAATGCCGTCCCCACTTCCAAAAACTGAAAATCAAAAAGTATTTTAAACAAAATTGTCAACAAGATCATCTAAATAAGTTTTTTCCCAATGACAAAATATCAACATGATGCATTGTGAAAATTGAAAATCAATTAAGGTTGTAAGCTTAGCCCCTGCATTTTTATGAAAAGTAACCCCAAACGAAAAAAAGTTTTAGGCCCCCCTAAGCTCAGGATGGGGGTGCATTCTATGTTTTGGAAGAAAGATTTGTTGACTTGAACAAAAATGAGGAAAAAGATTTCTCGTTCGACAGAAACTTTCGCATAGAAGTGAAAAAAATGCGATAGTATCTGCCTTGAAAGGAATAATAGCCATAAAGTTATCAACATAAGACTGTCGGACTGTCACTCTTACTTGAAGTTTTTGCATTCCAGCTGTTTCTGACTAGTAACCAGTTAGCCTCTGTTTGAACAGGAACTCTAAGAGGTCTTAATGTTAAGCTTTTATTGCCAGCTTGATTTTTGATCTTTTTGGGGATTTCTCATTGTCAATTTTCTTATTTTTTTCAATATTTATAATTTATTGATTTTTTGATCAGAGGAAAAAGAGCAACAGTGTCATCACTCGATTCATTCTTCATTTCAGACTTCGCAAGAAGAAGCTATGGAAACATAATGGGAATGCATTATTCGCTAACAAACCAATCAAAAGACCTTATTATGAAAGTTATATGAACGATGTGAACTCGATTATGAACAGTACATCCACAGTGTACTTAAACATGAAATGATGGGGAATCATGTTAATTTCTCTAGCAAAAAAAATGTTGAAATAAATTTTGTATTTATAATATGCCAGTCATTATGATGTTGGAAAGATAAAGAGCATCATGTGAAATTATTCTTCGGACAGAAGAGCAGGTATCAAGTCTATGTCGACTTTCCATCTTTATATATGTGTTACAAGGGATATGGTACTGGCTCTTCACTCTTCATAAATCTACGATAGAAAACCGTTTAACAACTTTTCTCGATCCTAGATTTTATTAGCCCTTCATATCTTCTCAAAGCCTTTCAAAATAAGTATCACATAAAGATTAAGGGAAAAATCAAAATATAATAGCCGCATTCTTTTTCACCGTCCAACACAAAGATTTATTTAATTACATAAACTATTTCTACCGTTCTTGCATGCATAAAAGGCAATCAACAAAATTTCGATGCTGAGTTCGATTGCTCAAATTTTTTCTTTCCGCAGTTAAAGGGCGTCTCCTCCCGCAAAAATAAGATTTTCTTTAGCTTCGGAAGCATAAACTGCATCCCCTCCGTTCTTTTCTTTCAGTATCTCTGCATGTCAAATTTTAAAAGATCTTTATTTCAAGACTGCGTGATAATTAACAAAAAGTAATAAGCTTTATTGTATTAAATTCTCAGCAAGATTAAGTTCGTTTCGCTATCTATAATCATAGAAAATGAGAAATGTTTTTAAACTTATAAAACTTGGTTGACACGAAACAGAGAGTCTGTTTTTATTAATAGACGAAAAGGAGAGAAGTGATTTGTTGTATATGAAACTTTATTTGTAGTTTAGGTTAGAAGTGCACAATTTACAATCTCTTGTGCTAGATATTTCTTTCAGCCAATAAATAAAAAACAATGATGACACAATGATTATTTGTCAAATATGGACAGTCTACTGTTAAAGGTTTTGTTTTTAAATAAGAGTGATATCGTTTGCTTACTCGTCAAATTTTATTCACACGCTTTTGCACGCTGAATTGACACGGATGTGGAGCAAGATTGGCCAGACGGAGGAAAAGAAAAACATTTTTTTGCTTATATCAGCATAATATAAAAATAGGCAGACACTGTCCTGGTATGAAATATGTGCCTGATATAAAACGGATACACTTATGTAAAAAGAAAACCTTTAACTAAAACCATACCTTGGTCTAGATATGTTTTTCAGCTAATAAATACAAAACAACAATGACGACAGTATATTTGTCTGACGAGTCATCATCCGACAGTGAGAATGCATCAATCCAATGTTTCGTGGACAAAGACCCGTCCATACCAGAATTCGAACAGGACGAACCATTCGATTACATATTAGTAGCAAAGAAAACGCAACTCGAAGAAAGACCTCAGAAATTACAAAAAGAATACTTGCAAACATTACGAGGGATGTTGAAAGTTTCTGAGCTCATCTTTTCAAAGGTAAAATGGGCTTTTCCAGAAAAAAATCGTGCACCCCCTGTTGAGGAGGTCCATTTCCGTTCCAAGGGGGTAAGGTTTGAAATGCAGTGGAATTCCATAAGGGTAGACCAAAATCTGTCAAAAATTAGCGGAATTCCAAGGGGGTAATGATTGAAAATTTGTAAAAATTTGGAATTCCAGAGGAGTATGATCCTAAAATTGCCTGGAATTCCAAGGGGTAGGTCACAAAAGGTTGGACCTCCTCAACAGGGGGTGCACGGTTTTTTTCTGGAAAAGCCAAATTTTATAGCTTATTATATTCTAGATATTATTTTTGTTGGGCTACATTCTGAAAAAGTAACATACTTCAGATGACTTAAATTTCAAAATAAGCATCCGCTTTGTTCTGTTTTTGAAATAACTTTGAAAATCTCAAAAAGATCAGCGTGTGGAATACACGAGGAAATACGAAGGAAACCATAATTTAGACTTTGTTTTTCAGCCCTATAGGGATAATAAAGTTTTACAAAACCTCTTTGTAACCAAATATTCGAATCTAGACACTTTGCTCTTACATGTAATTTGAAAAATGTGCTAAATATTCGAATAGACAAGAACACAAGTGCGGGAATCAGATATCGATTTTGCTTTCTTAGGATGGCCGAATGAAGTATTGGAAAGTCAAAGCATCAACAGACATCTTGAAGTTCGTTGCTGAGAAATATTGTGTTAAATTACCGACCAAAGAAGATAAATATCATGATGACACATGGTGAGTTTGACCATTCTTTATCATGTTGATAGATAGATAGAGTCGATATTTAACGTGGATAGCCCAGTAATCTAGGACATTTAGGCAGTCTTTCGATTGTTTTCACGGGGTCCACGGCCAACCGGCTCGGCTATCTATGAACTGAACGGAACATTGGAAGGAGAGGGGATTCGAACTGCGAATCACTGGTTTGAAACGCTGACGGCTTTGACCACTTGGCTATCGCTCCTAATGCGATCATCATGTGATTCACTTTCCAACTAAATAAAATTTTGAATCATGTTTTAACATTTTTGCCTCTGACTACGAGTATAGTAAAGGGATAAAAATACCGTTATGTTTGTATCTAAAAGGGCCATAACTTTTGAGACCAAAAGGAACCTCTGCAAAGTCGAATTTCGAAGAAAAGGGCTCGGTCGTGAACGTTTTAAAGGTTTTCAGACAAATAACTAGCCAGTACCTTCCCACAAACCAAATTTTTTCTTTGTTAAATCGCGATAAAAAAGCGGTTTTCGTCTAACAGGCTAACAAATAATACGCGATTGATCTTTTATCTAACCATACGTTCTCTTGTTTTACCTAATCCTGGCATTGAGCTTGGCAAAGAAAGGGTTTTCTGTGTTGATGATCTAGCAGCCTGTTGATGAATGAAGACCGTACAAGTATAGTTATTTTCCTCCAATCTCGAATGGAACCTTCAATTTGGTTCAATTTTTCTTCCTTTTCCTTTTTAAAGGTATGATGTGTATTTAGACCCTATCATTGAGCGATGGACAAACATAAATCCGTTTCGGAACCAATCATACGAAAATCGGTCGAAAAATCGGAAACGGTATCATTACGATGCTTACACGAAGGCACGAGATAAACACTTTTTGAATCACGATAAAGCAGAGTTATTATTTCCACAAAAGTTGCGTTCGTACTTGGTGTGGATCATATTGAATAATTCAACATTCGGTGAAGGAACATGTGGCAAAAGAAGACTTGAAGTGTTGATACAAAACAAAATATTCACTGCTGCTTATCCGCTGCACGACGAGCTTACCCAATACAGAAGGGTGTTTTGTTCCGGCAAAAATCCGTCTCAAGATAAAGAAAGTAGCTTGCTAACCAGCCTGGACATTCAAACCAAAGATGAGAAGGGCTTTAACTTGCGTGAGAGGTTAGCTCAAAATTGGGCCTCCTTTCGTTGTATGTTTACCTATCAACCCATACATGATGTTTGCGATTATTTTGGATCGAAAATCGCATTCTATTTCCTATGGCTAGGTTTCTACACATCCTTTCTACTACCAGCTGCTATAGTTGGGCTTCTGGTTTTCTTTTATGGGTGTCTATCGAATCTCTGGTCTGTACCCATTCAGGAGATATGTCAAGATGAGAAGCCCTTCCTAATGTGCCCACTTTGTGATAAAGTATGTTCTTATTATTATCTCCATAATACTTCGTGTATGTATTCACAAATGACTCGCTGTTTCGATAACGAAGCTACCCCCGTCTTTGCGATTTTCATGTCAATCTGGTCTGTGTTTTATTTGTCGTTTTGGAAAAGACGAGAAGCGAAATTCGCTTATAAATGGAACACGTTAAATTTTCATGAAATTAAAGTCGAAAGACCGGAATGTACCCCCGAACCACAGATGCGACGTGTTTTCAAAGTGGCAAGCGCTTTTTCTGTTGTTATCTTTTTTGTTGCCTTGGTGATAATAACCGTCATTGGGATTATCATATACCGAAGTATTCTATTTGGTGTTTTTATTTCACAAGGAGGACAATCTAAGGATCATTCGAAAATTTTCGTCACGGCCACTGCATCTTTCATGAACCTTATCTTCATCAATATTCTGAAATACGTTTATTATTACATTGCTGTTAAATTAACGGACTGGGAAAATCCGCGTACTAAAAGTGGTTACGAAAAATCGTTCACCATAAAACTATTCTGGTTTGGTATCTGTAATACGTATTCGTCTGTGTTTTACACGGCATTTTTCAAACATGAATATTTTGTTGGGACACCTGGTAAATACAAGCGTTTGGTTCCAGGCACTCATCGGATAGAAGGATGTTGGGAGCAAGGATGTTTCTTTGAGTTATGCATTCAACTATTAATTTTGATGGCTGGACAACAAGTGTTCTCAAAAACTGTCCAACTCTGCCAACCGTAAGTAAAGAGAATTTAAAACAACCCTGTATCACGTCAATTTTTTTAGCTAGAGGGCTCGGTCAAATAACGAACAAACACAGTTTATTTCATAAAGTCCATGGAATAACTAAAGCATTTTCCTCATTCATACAATTACCGAGAAGACGACAGTTTTAAGAACAGTTCAGTTGAGCAATTAAGTCCTATCCATGTGTGAACAGTTGACTCTCTAAATCGATCTGGACCAAGGATTTTTTCGCATTAGAGAAACATAGCGTCACCCCCCCTCCCCCACCTGCTGGTTGGGAGGGTTACACCCTAAATTTTTCCCAAAAAAGGATGGGGCTGGAAGTACATCACTTTTTTTGGGGGACCTATGCACTTGGGGGAAGCTAAAATCTCATCACTTAACGTGGGGGCTAAAATAATTCAACTTAATACAAGTTGGCTTCAATTACTCAAATTGAAGCTCATGAATGTGAAAAATTTTCCCCCTTTTGAAAAATATTTTATCTGAATCTTAGAACAGAACGCAATTTACATTGAAAAACCCTTTTATACTGGGATCAATTTTTTGAAATTGTCTAGGGTCAAAAGTCCTGGGGGCTAACAAAAAATTCATAAATCTTTGGGGGGACTTAAAACTCAGGGGGGACCTAATTTTTGCCTAGGACCTAAACCCAGGCTGACGCAGGGTTAGGGTTAGGGTTAGGGTTTATGAGAAAGATTAAAAATTACATAGAGTATTTTTTAAACACATTTGCACCTTAGGGAACAATAACATAGCTCGAATTACAGAAAGATCCCTTTTGGTATTAGAGGTATAAATGAATGAGAGGGAGAGGGTTGACCGTAATAAAATTATATCCACATATCCGTCACCCTGGTTCTTCTTTCGACAGGTACTTAAAGCGTCGCGTTTGCAATTGGTGGTACGGTGCAAAGAACGTTACGTCCAAACCACAATGGGAAAAAGATAATTCAAAAGAATGTGAATCCAATTCGGTTTTCCTTCTTTTCACTGAATACCAAGATACAGGTGAGATATTATTCAGTGCTCAAAGTTCTTCCGTGTTAGGCGGATTTCCGTCTCAGTGAGATACAAAAAGAGGTTTCTCCGTCTCTAAATTCAACAAAAAGACTGGTTTTAGTTCGTCCACCGTCACTTAAAAGTACGAAGACAATTTTTTCCAAGGTTTTCTTTGCAAAGTTTGCTATTTTCCATGGGGTATCCACACATTTCCAATAATTTTTTCTGACTTGAAAAGATTTGGAATTTTGATGGAACAGCCCATTTTGCAAAAAGAATTCAACGATTTCTAAAAATGAGTCTTTCTGATTTTGGAATTCATTTTTTGGGCAATGCCTACTTTTAGCATTCCAGTTTGATTCTTTATGACATGCCTAAACATATGATATTAAAAAGTTCTGAAAGCTCTAGAAGATAAATTATTTTTCCCCACATTTGGACCTTGTATTGCTTGAACGGAACCAAAATGCAACGTCTGCAATATTTACTCTTTAATTTCAGCATTACAGTATGGTTTTGTGACCATGTTCGTTGCAGCTTTTCCACTGGCTCCTTTCATTGCCCTCATTACAAACGTGATCGAGTTGAGAATCAGTGCTATACAACTTGTGTTCCATTATAAGAGACCTGTAGCTTTGGATGCTTCTGGAATCGGTGTGTGGTATGATATCCTCAACATCTTGACCACTGTGAGTTCCTTATTATTTGAGTACCCTTCATGACGCCAAATTTTTTTTTCCGATCACGAAAACTCCCAAAATTGACTTGTCACCTAGCCCAAATCATACATCACACCAAAAACGCCATCATGCCAAAAAAAGTAAAATGAGCCATCAAATCAAGCCATCGCGTAAAATGTCTTAATCCACAAGCCACTGGAGGCCTCGTATACGAAAGAGTCTGAAAATCCAGCGAATTTTTGCAAAACTTGAACAATCAAGGCAGATTCGCTGTATTAATATCAAGTTTCGTAAGTAAGGTTTATTTTGACCACTGACTCTCATTTCCAATAGCTATTCCAACCTCATGTCCCAGGACGCCAGAGCAATTTACATCACTTTTTGGTTTTCTTGATAACCATTAAAAAAGTGTACTTAGGCACTGGGTACAAGTTTGATAAAATCAGCAAAATGGAGGACAAGGAGCTAAGGATATCTTCTTGATTTCTTTGCAGTGTGGCGTTCTGATCAACGGATTTGTTTTATCGCTGACTTCGGAAATGATCCCTAGGAGCATCTACAAATATTACTACAACGAAGCGACCACGTTACAAGGATACATTGATTGGAGTCTCTCAGTATTCAACGTGTCTGATTTCACAGAACAAGAAAGACCTCAATCTTCTGGAATGAACTTCAACGTCACGCAATGTCGGTAAGAACTTCAAATTCAAATTTAAAGATAGTTTATTTACCCAAACATAAAATTAAAAAGTTACAAAACCTGAAAGTTACAGTATTTTTTTATAAGCGAGTATCTGCCCCTATATCAGGCATTATGCTTGCTATTTTTTTGTTCTCAAACAATAGAGCCATTGTTTAGGTACCCAAAACTGAGCCTGCATATGCTTATAAAAGAAAAAAAACATATTTATAAAAAGGTTGCTGGAGCATCTTTCGAGAACTAATCGCCGTGTCAATTCAAGACAGACCTAAGTCCATTTTTTCGAAAATTGACCTAAGTCCATTTTTTCGAAAATTGACCTAAGTCCATTTTTTCGAAAATTGACCTAAGTCCATTTTTTCGAAAATTGACCTAAGTCCATTTTTTCGAAAATTGACCTAAGTCCATTTTTTCGCCTATTTCAGCATGCTGGAAAGAGGTGTATTTTGCAATTCAAAAAATAAGAATTTAGAATGTTCCATAATATATCAACCATAAACAGCCTTAAATCCTAAATTCCAGTCATCCTAAAGTCCAACACATGTCAACCTTTAAAGTCAATTATCTCAAAATGGAAAAAATGGACTTAAGGCTGTCTTGAATTGACATGGCGTAATACTTCTAATCCATCAGTTATGTGCTGCAAGATAAGTGCCCTTCAAGAGTGCTCTGTGGGAGGAGAACATTTCATTTTGTAGACCTCAAATTAGCCCTTTCATAATCTGCGAACAAACTTGACATTGAGATATTTGAATACTGTATCAAATCAATTTTGCCGGGTGCAATCAATTAAAAGTCAATGAAAATGACCTCTCTTGTCACATTTTTTCGAATATAATTTTCCAAAAATCTGGAAACCTCTGCTTTGGTATCTCATACTCACTACACACATATGTCCCCAAGAAAATTTTCAGATGAAAAATTGCTTCAAATGGGATTCTCATTTCTTCATTTCTAGGTACACAGGTTTCCATAAACCAGAAAGCCCTTACCAATACAATACAAATCACTGGTTCGTCTTAGCTGTACGTTTCGCATTTGCTTTGTTCTTTCAATGGACAGTTTTCATTATCGGCAGAGTTTTGGCAAGTTGTATTCCCACAACACCGGCTACCGTGAAAGCGAAAATGAGTCGTGATCGGAACCGCAAATTTAGAGCTTTGAACCGGTACCGAGAACGTATCAATCAAATGCATGACGCAATCAGTAAACAGAAAAAGAAAGTGAAGAAAATGAAGAAATTATCAGTAGCACCCGTTCAACAGCCGGTCTACCCGGATCCGGAACAAGTTCTACTTTCAATCCAGTTGGGTGACGAAGTTAAAAAACGAGTGCTTCAGAAATTGAAACGAATGGCTAAGAAACCATGGGATACGTTTGTTGAGCAGCGGTCTCGATCAGCTACAAATGTATCTCAGGGTTCAATGCTTTCTGAATCTGGAAAATCGAGGAAATCTCGATCTCCTACAAATGCGACACAGCTTTCAATGCTTTCTGAATCTGGTCAATCGAGAAAAACTGGAGGGCTTGAGGTTATAGAAGAACCAACGGAAGTTGAACGTGAAGACCTTTTTGAACATGAAAGCGTGGCCTCACCAAAAAGCCGCCGTTCCAAGAAACGAAAATCACAAGACAGTTATAAAGAGGAAGAGGATAAAAGGCGCAGGAGTAGATCGAGAAGTACTTCAATCTTTGATGTTTTGAGACGAAGTTACTCTAAACAATTTTCTAATGATGGTTCCATTCATCCATCAGAGCATGGGAGCGAGAATTGGCCTTCAGAAAAAATGAAAAGAAAATTGTTGAAGAAAAATCGAAAAATGAAATCTTCAGAGAATATTTTATGTGACTGTGGTGATCACGGTATGAAAGAAACAAGCAGTTTGATACAGGATGGGCGAAGTGATCATGATGACCGTATTGAAGAGGCGAGCAGTTTGATACAGGATAGTGGGCGAAATGATGATGATGACCGTATTGAAGAGGCGAGCAGTTTGATACAGGATGGAGAGAAAGATGAAGAAGATAAAACTCAGCATGTCGATGACTTTAAAGATATCTCATTCTCGTGGGTTTGATGGTAATCAGGTTATCCAAGTAAACATTAAAATCACATAAATACTAGTCGGGGAGCAGAATTCAATATCTCGAGTTAGAAGCGTTTTTGCTTAACCCTAAAAAAGAATGAGGTTGTTATATACCGTTGGAACGGGAATTTTATGCTGATTATGGAAACCCAGGTCTTAAAAAGTCTATCCTGGACGATTTTGAAAACGAGGCTGGAGTTTGCACTCCTCCGTGGTGTTTTTTCGATTTTACCTGTTTTAGAAAAATGCTGACTGTCAGCAAAGTAAAGGTTTTTAGAATTTAATTTTTTTTGAAAATTGCTACCAATAGAATTGCCTTTTAGCAAAAAATTCAAAATTTTTGAAAAAAACATTTTTTGCACTCCTTCTTGGAGGTTTTTTGCAATAATCAGCGTTTTTACAAAAATATACTGCTAAAACAAGTCTGCTGGCAACTGAAATCCGGTTCAAATGACCCCTTTAATGGTTTTGACGGAAGAACTATATCCTACCATGACAAAAAACCGAAAACTGCTGTCAAAAAATAATTATTTGGCTTTTTGCTCTCCTTCTTTGGTGTTTTTTGACAAAAATCGATTTTAGCCGTTTTTAACCAAAATTCGACTTTTACAAACTATTCCCTTAATTTTGGAAACTGAATGCCTTCGTATCTCTATAAGTTTTTCTCCATTATGTAAAATGATGAAAAAAATCAAAAGTTGATCTCCTCCGTTGATGCTTTTTGACCAAAAAGTTATGTTTTTGAACGAATTTCTGCCTAATGGTCCAGGGGAATTTCAGGCTTAATTTAGGGAACCCAAAATTTGCGTACACATGAAATTTTTTGATTGAAATGTGTTCGTTAGGTCCTTAGGAGTGAAAAACCATCGAGTGACACTTTTCACACCTTGGGCATTTTCCATAATGGTGGAAATTTCAAAATGGCGGATATTTTTTGAAATTTTGATGTCTCTGAACATGGACATATTATATACCGTTGGAAAGGGTTTTTCATGCTGAACAACTTTTTTGCTTACAAAAAAGTCATAAAATGTACTCAATGTGAGTAAAAGGGGACAAAAGGTGTTAAAATGGTGTCATCATCACCACCAAAAATTTGACATTTGCTTCAAATTATTGAAAAGGATTTTTCATTACTCACGAAAAAGTCTGAAAATCTAATAAGTAATGTGCAATGTACGAGTAAAAAGTGATAGAAGGTATCAAAATAACGTCATCACTGTCCAAAGCATTGACATTTGCTCCATTATATTGATGAATGTCTATATACCATTGAAAAGTATTTTCATGCTGATGTTGGTGCACCATAAAAAAACACTGATTCGACTGTAGCACGAAAACGGTTGTGTTTAATCTTGGCATGAAGGTTTGATTCAGTAGTAATTACTTAATCATTTTGAGATTCTCACATTAACATGCAGTGGAGGCTTTGTGACTGCCAAGGCAGTTGAATTCTTCTACATTTTACATTACAAGAGTATATCCATGTATTCGATCTTTTTTGAGCTAACATGTAGAACTATGACAGGAGAAACTTTGAGAGTGTGGAAGAGTTTTTCTGCATCTTCGGAATTGCCTAGATTGTATCTGTTAAGTAGTACCTGCTTCTTGATCTTTGGGGAATAACACAGTGGCATATCCACGGGGGGATGGGCGGTTCTCCCAAAAAAAAAAAAATTTGACCAAAAGGGTCAAAGTTTGCCCAATAGAATGTGAAGGGGTCTGTAGTTTTTGTAACCTTTTTCTGACTACATCTGACCTTTTTAAGGCATCCTTTAAGCTGCTTGACATTTCTTAGAAATTTTTGTTTACGTTTTTTACACTTTTTATGACCTTATTCTCACTAACTTTGAGATTTCCAATGCCATTTGTTAAGCTATTTGAACTTGCTTACAGCAAAAATTTACGCCTGCGGCGCATAAATTTCCTCTAAAAAAGGTGAAAATTTTTCCAATCTCGCCCCCCGAAACGAAAACTCGTGGCTACGCCTCTATTACACCGTATGTTTGTGGCGGTTGAGTGAAGTCTTCAATACATACTCTAGCGACAGTTTAATAGAAAAGGTGCCAGCGCACTTTTATCGAAGGCATCTGTATCATTTAAAGGCGATTTAACGATGGTATTTGTTCTGTAATTGAATTGATGATTGGATTACAAAGAATCGGAATCCCAAGTCTGAAATATAGGCTTGCGTTATGATATAGTTGAGATCTTCAAACTTTTGAATCACTATGACAACAAATCATGTGTTTCTAAAAAATTTAACCAACAAATACATAAGACCTGAGAACACAGCTCTGAACTGGTAAAAGTTTTCGAAAGTTATGGTGATCGTGGACCCTATAAGCAACTCTCTTTACTATCGAGGCATCAAACAGTGGAATAGTCTGTCTGAAAAAGTAGCTAAATCATCAATCATCCAAGATATAAGAGTTTAAAGAAGATCTTGGAAAGAGGAAATGTTTGGGTATGATTGAAAATGTCACTATTGTTGCATATCTGTAATATCTGTATCTTGTAATAAAACAAACCAATGTGTGAGTGATTTATAGATGCCCATGTGCTTGCTTCGGAATCTGTAATGCTTTACTATTACTTAGTTGGGCCCCCAGCGGTTTGTGTTAATGCGTGAAAATCCATTTTTTATTGCGTGAATGCGTGAATCTGCCCTGTTTTTTGCGTGAACGCGTGAATTTTTCCTTCGCACCCAAATTTGTGCAAATTTCCCCTATCTTTGACAATTTCCCTGATTTCTTCCGAAAATTTCCCCGATTTCCCAAAAAATCGGGTTTGCATGAATTTGAGAAAAACTTGCGTGAATGCGTGTATTTTTGGTCCGCTGGGGGCCTCTTAGTTTGACCTGGTAATCAAACCTTTTAACCTAATCCATCGTCAAATAGGAGATCTACCTAAAGGGTTAAGGGCCAGTTCTACAGACAGGATGTGATGTGATGTGCCACAGATGCAAGGTATTGTAAAAACACACAAACGTATAACCCCAGAACTCATATCAATTGAAAAAAGTGGACTAAAAAACCATCTCGATGATAAAAAAAAGAGATTTGCCATTCCCGTTAGCACTTAGCCCCTTCAAGCTCCCCACCTGCTAAGAAATTCTCAACGGTTTATTGATGCAACAGGGGTGTAAAAATAAAAATGACGATTATTTAGTTTTGCTTGATGACACCGATGGTTTCTTTGTAGCTGCCTGCTACGTAAGCGAACTAGATGAAGCGAATCTGTAATGAACTAGATTACCCTTGTGGGTCAAGCGAACAAAGAAAAGGTGGTCTAGGGAGTTAAAACCATTGGAATCTCTTCCACTTTCAATCAGTATTTCAGAGCATGACTTCTAGCCTTCGGCTTATATTTCATTGCTATTGCTTTATACTCTACATTACATCCTACATAACACATTACTCAGTAAAATTTCAGACTTTTTAGTATTAAGCGAAAAAAATGTTCAGCTCGAAAAATCCTTTTCCGAGGTGTCTACAGAATTGTTCTCATTAGTTGCAAGGTTTTAAGTTTTGTAGGGTCAAATTTTAAGCATTTTTTCACGGTTTTGGGTTCATTTATTGAGTATCTCTAAGGTTTCTCGGGGCTGATTTTGACTGGTAGTACAATACTTTTGAACGAGGTGTGTATAAAAGATTATTTCGTAGTATTCTCGAGATTACGAGAGAAACGAGAGAAGCAAGCACGCAATTTTTTTGGAAATATTGCTTGTATAGAAAGAGACTTCGGGAAAACACAAATCGAACCACAAGACAAAATGCTCTTTTTCAAGGTTTTCAAGGAATTCCTTTAGATCATGTACACTTTTCAAGGTTGTATGGTCTATTTTAAAGTTTCTTCATAAGCTTTTCAAGGTTTTCAAGGTCCTGTAGTCACTCTCTTTTCAATAATTTGAAGCAAATGTCAAATTTTTGGTGGTGATGATCGAGGGGTAAATTACTCGAAAAAATCTCGTACACTTCTTAGAAAAATCACAAAAAAATCACAAAAAAAATCAAAAATCACAAAAAAATCACAAAAAAATCACAAAATCACAAAAAAATCAAAAAATCACAAAAAAATCACAAAAAAATCACAGAAAAATCAAAAAATCACAAAAAAATCACAGAAAAATCAAAAAATCACAAAAAAATCAAAAAAAAAAAAAAATCAAAAAATCACAGAAAAAAAGCAAAAAATCAAAAGAAATCACAAAAAAACAAAAAGAAAACAACAAAAAAAACAAAAAAAATCAAAAAAACAAAAAAAAAAAAACAAAAAAATCAAAAATCACAAAAAAAAAATCACAAAAAAAAAAAAATCCAAAAAAAAAAAAAAAAAAATCAAAAAATCACAAAAAAATCAAAAAATCACAAAAAAATCACAAAAAAAATCAAAAAATCACAAAAAAATCACAAAAAAATCAAAAAATCACAGAAAAAATCAAAAAATCAAAAAAAAATCACAAATCACAAAAAAAAAAAAAGCAAAAGAATCCAAAAAAATCAAAAAAAAATCAAAAAATCAAAAAGAAATCACAAAAAAATCAAAAAATCACAAAAAAATCACAAAAAAATCAAAAAATCCCAAAAAAGTCACAGAAAAATCAAAAAATCACAAAAAAATCACAGAAAAATCAAAAAATCACAAAAAAATCACAAAAAATCAAAAAATCACAAAAAAATCACAAAAAAATCAAAAAATCACAGAAAAAATCAAAAAATCACAAAAAAATCAAAAATCAAAAATCATTTCGTACGCTTTTTTCGAAGTGATTTACCCCTCGGTGATGATGACATCATTTTAACACCTTTTGTACTTTTACTCACATTGAGTACATTTTATGACTTTTCTGTAAGCAAAAAAGTTGTTCAGCATGAAAAACCCTTTCCAACGGTATATAATATGTCCATGTTCAGAGATATCAAAATTTCGAAAAAATACAAAATTTGCCATTTTGAAATTTCCACCATTATGGAAAATGCCCAAGGTGTGAAAAGTGTCACTCGATGGTTTTTCACTCCTAAGGACCTGACGAACACATTTCAATCAAAAAATTTCATGTGTACGCAAATTTTGGGTTCCCTAAATTAAGCCTGAAATTCCCCTGGACCATTAGGCAGAAATTCGTTCAAAAACATAACTTTTTGGTCAAAAAGCATCAACAGAGGAGATCAAATTTTTGATTTTTTTCATCATTTTACATAATGGAGAATAACTTTTAGAGATACGAAGGCATTCAGTTTCCAAACTAAAGGGAATAGTTTGTAAAAGTCAAATTTTGGTTAAAAACGGCTAAAATCGATTTTTGTCAAAAAAACACCAAAGAAGGAGAGCAAAAAGCCAAATAATTGTTTTTTGACAGCAGTTTTCGTTTTTTTGTCGTGGTAAGATATAGTTCTTCCGTCAAAACCATTAAAGGGGTCATTTGAACCGGATTTCAGTTGCCAGCAGACTTGTTTTAGCAGTATATTTTTGTAAAAACACTGATTTTTGCAAAAAAACTCAAAGAAGGAGTGCAAAAAATGTTTTTTTTTTTTAATTTTGAATTTTTTGCTAAAAGGCAATTTTATTGGTAGCAATTTTCAAAAAAAATTAAATTCTAAAAACCTTTACTTTGCTGACAGTCAGCATTTTTCTCAAATAGATAAAATCGAAAAAACACCACGAAGGAGTGCAAACTCCAGCCTCGTTTTCAAAATCGTCCAGGATAGACTTTTTAAGACCTGGGTTTCCATAATCAGCATAAAATTTCCGTTCCAACGGTATATAACAACCCCATTCTTTTTTAGGGTTAAGCAAAAATGCCATTTTTGGATTCTGCTCCCCGACTATACCATGTTCATTGTGTGATGACAGTTTCCCGATAAAATAAAAACTTCTTTTAAAACTATAAAGAAATTGTTACTCGAAAAAAATAGATTTTTGATAAATTAATTATTTAAATGTCACATTCGCGTCGTCGAATATCATCAAGCTCGACTGAATAATTTTCGATATCCGATTTTTCTTGTCGAATATCTGCTTAATATGTTATGTTAGTACCCTAAAGAGTCGTATTTATTTGTAAACATTTTTAGTTATTATAGGTATTAATTACATGAATTCAAAAAAAATATATCGTCAGTTACCCGAAATTTAACGCACTACCTGTTTGATCCTTTTTGATGCATGGGAAAATTACAACAAGAGGCAGAAAATCTAATTATTTGTTAGTTTGGGGGACGAGATGGAAAAAAGTTCGTGCCTTTCGGAAAAAAATTTGTGCCTTTGAAAAAAAAGTTCGTGCCTTTCAAATAAGCGATTCTTAAAAATTTCAAGATTTTTTAAACCTTCTCTTACTATGAGGGGTGTTTATTTGAAATACATAGCTGTAAGGGAAGTCGAGTATGATGAAGAAAGCCTTCAACTATTTCTAAAAATGGAAACATCACTGAAATAAAGAAAAAAAGTGTCAACTTTGATGAAAGACAAAACCCACAGAGTGAAAAGACACGACAAGTTACAACAAAAATCTAGAATAAATATTCACAGATAATCTATCAGATTGGAGTGGAAAAATAAGAGGGAAATTTTGATGACGTGGAAATCCATCAATGCAAAACTAGTAATCCTGTGTCGACCCGGTTAGATTCGCCATGGTGAATAATCTGGTGGTAAAGTTACTAAAAATGGCCTAATTTCAAGCCCCTACAGTATATGGCCCCCAAAACGGAGACGGCCCCCAAAACGGAGGTTGTCATTAAAATGAGGATTCTGACTTGTAGATTTATCAAAATTAAACGATTTTTGTTTATTTAGAAAGAATGATAGTTATACTAAAAAATGAGCATGTTTTTGATGGTTTGAGACAGATTCAAAATAACATATTTGCGTGTGAAGGAGATATTTTAACACCAAAATTGGATAAAAATTGCATATAACTCACTCTAGCTCCTTGGATAGCGAAAATAAGTTATGAAAATGGGGTATAGGAAACTTTCTACACCTAATGCTGTTCAGAAAATGCAGATACATCTGTGACTTTAGAGGATGGGTAAAAGATATAGCATCTTAAAGGTCAACCAGTATTTTGGGACCCTAGAATCAGCATTGATAAAACCGAAAATTCTAAATATGAGAAACAGCAAAAAATCTTGGAATTCCATTCCTATCAGGTTGAGTAAATAGCTTATAACAAAAAATTAACATTATATATAAAAATGTTCGCTGAATCAGCAAAAATGGCAAATTCTGTCATTTTTCTGCAAAATATAGGAGAAAAATACCTTTAAAGCTTAATATTTTCAGTTTTCAGTTAAGCTTTCTCTTCAAATTTTTCACAGCTTTTTCCATGCATGAATGGAACTATTTTCAAAAGACATTGATTTTCAGAAACTTGATTAAGACGTTGTTAAATCTAAATTGTCATTTTGAAAATTTCTAAATTTTCAGTTTGGACTTTGCAATATTGAAAATCTTGAAATATTTCATAAAAATCATAAATTTTACATCTATCGGATCGTAAATTTAAGGGTAAACACAAGTATGTTCATAGTTTTTCCTCCTATTACCACTGGGCTTAATAATTTGATTTTAACTACACCTCCGTTTTGGGGGCCCCAAACCTGCATTTTGACAACCAGGGGTATACTGTAAAAATTTCATCAAACAAATTTATGCCCAAAACCCTCTAAATCACATTTCAAAACTATGGTCAAAATTTTGTATTAATATCTTAAAGATATCTCGAGAAATCGCTAAAATTGCAAACCTCCGTTTTGGGGGCCATTAGAAAAAAGCTACCTATCTTTAAGCGATTGAAAAATATTGTTGAAATTAAAAATTTTGAAAAAGAACTGTCGGGAAATGAAGTAGAGATGTTAAAGTTTTGCATGCAAGAAAAATTTTTGTAAAACCTCTTTTCCTCTAGCTTTGAGAGAAATTTTAAATTTGATCGCCGTTTTGGGGGCCACATACTGTACTCAGTGGAAAAGTTAGTGACCCTGGTCAAACTTTTCAATGAATTTAATGTTTTTGAATAAAAAAACAACCAATTATAAGGAAAAAGTCCAATGAAAACCCAAAGAAACGGCGATTTCCGGCATATTTTTCCGCCGGAAAAAAAAATTCTCAAAAATCGGACTAGGCCATGTTTTGGAAATTGTTAATACTCTTAGGTTCCAAATAAAGGGGGGTGGGGGGTTGGAAAATTTTCTAGATTTTAATAAACCTAATTGCCGGAAATAGTACTTCTGAAACCCAAATATAAGGTAAAACTAGGCTAAAATCAGGCTATTTAGAGCGAAATAAGGGGCCTCCTCTTTGACAGCTGAAAATATTTTTAGAGATGAATAACGGGGGTGGAGTCCTAATGAGGTCTGGAGGGGTTAGAAAATTTTCGAAAAATTAACAAGCGGGGGGGGGGGGGGGGGCGTTTATTTGGAACCTAATGCTTGCAAAAAATCAGAAAAAACTAATGATAAAATCTCGAGAAAATGCCAATAAACAGTTTTTCCGGCATATAATTTTTTTTTTTTGAAAATCGGGCTCCGTCACATTTTGGCCATTGCCATTTTGCATCTTTGTGCCAAAAATCAGAATAAAAATAATGAATGAACCAATCTCGAAAAAAACTGGTAACAGACGAACGGACGAACAGACACCAGCAGACACCTGAACAGGACCTGAACCGGGGTATCCGGAGGTAGGTCCAAAAATGAAAGCATATCTATTGGGAAAAACTATCAACACTATCGAAAAAGATTTTTGAAAAAGAAATAAAAAAGCTATTAAACGCTTTTCTTCATAAAAACAATCCACTATCAGAAAAATGCACACCTTAATAAATAAGGCCTCCAGAAAACTCAAACCATCGCGGTCTACCGCGACATTTTCTTCTAAAAATAATAATTTGGCTAAGAAGATTGATCTATGCTTATAAATAGTTATTCTTATAGATAAAGATTCGTTTTTCAGCCAAAGAAATAGTGTTTCTATTAAACCATTGCTCCGTCACATTTTGGCCACCACCGTTTTGCACCTTTGTGCCAAAAATCAAAAGATTCCTATGATTCAATCCTGAGAAAAGTTGGTAACAGACGAACGGACGGACGGACGAACACAGGTTAATTTATAGAACCCGAATTTAAGAAGGGCCAAGAAAAAGTAAAATTGGTCTTGATAATTTATTTAAAAGCTTTTCAATGTTTACACACATTATTCTTCGCCTAGTGCTGAAATGCTGACGATCAATCGTAAACATAAAACAAAAATAAGATCAGTAAAAATCAAAATCTAAAATTTACTTTAAAAACTTTGCCATTTGGTATGCCCACGAGAAGTTTGCTTTTGTTTAGTGTTACGTTAAGCGCTCGCATGACATCATGCTTTTACTACATATATCCAACATAATTTTTGTTTACTTTATTGGTATAAGTTCATGTAGTTCGTCGATCGGCAAGTTGCATTTATCAGGCGTTTAATGCTTCTTGAGCATTACCCCTCTTCACAGAGTGTAGTAGTAACAATAAGTTATGAAGAGTTCAGAATTAGAATGCTCAGGTCCCAGCGGACTAGTCGAGTAAATATTTGAGAGTATACATGAATCAGTGACGTCATTCTCATGCTTCAACCTTGACTTGTTTGGCTGGTTCGGCAGCAGCCTCGCTGGTTGAAGGTGCTTTTCTCTTACGGCTTCCACTGGGCTTCAAAGGTTCAACGCCCAACACTTTGTGGAGTTGTCTGAATGCAAACGACCGAAGGGCTTGCTACATAAAATAGAGGAAAATAAAAAATTAAGCTTGCAGCACTTTGAAAAATGGAAGACAACATGGTCATTAGACTGACTGCTGCGATAGACAAACATATTCTATCTTCGGGAAATTTAGCGGATTCTGCGTCAAGTTTTTGGTGCTTCCAGGAGCTTAAATAGACATAAACAACCATAAAATTTAAGTCAGAATTAAGTTTTCAACTTTTATATTTTACCTGTGCAGCAGCAGTCATATCTTCTCGTTCTTGGGCAGTAAGATTTGCCGCCGCATCAGTCTTCTCCTTCTCACATGGATCAATCAGACCAGTTCCTCCTGTAAAATAAGAGGCGGAATTTTTTACAATGTTCTAAAGTTCCTAATTTTTGTCTAAAACCTGCTTGAACACAAATTTCAGTCACCAAAGAACCAATCTATCATATAATTTGACAAAAAGTTCCACGCCAAATAAAAATTTTCAAGATAGTTTGCTCCTCTCCAAAATTAGTTCCCTTAAAAGATGTTTCCGTCAGGCTCATTAATTCATTAACCATCATTTTAAAATCTGGTTAAAATATGATCATCATACAGAAACCGTGCATGATTTTGCTGTCGAACAATTCTTGATAAAGGATGAGAAGTTATGATATTATAAAGAGGACAAGTTTCCGTCAGGCTCATAAATCATTATACCATCATTTTTAAATCTGGTTAAAATATGCATCATACAGAAACCGTGCATGATTTTGGGGAACAATTCTTGATAAAGGATGAGAAGTTATGATATTATAAAGAGGACAAGTTTCCGTCAGGCTCATTAAATCATAAACCATCATTTTTAAATCTGGTTAAAATATGATCATCATACAGAAACCGTGCATGATTTTGCTGGCGAACAATTCTTGATAAAGGATGAGAAGTTATGATATTATAAAGAGGACAAGTTTCCGTCAGGCTCATTAAATCATAAACCATCATTTTTAAATCTGGTTAAAATATGATCATCATACAGAAACCGTGCATGTTTTTGCTGGCGAACAATTTTGATAAAGGATGAGAAGTTATGATATTATAAAGAGGACAAGTTTCCGTCAGGCTCATTAAATCATAAACCATCATTTTGAAGCCTGGTTAAAATATGATCATCATCTACAGAAACGATTGGTTTCGTTTGCTCTTTAAAGATTTTTGATTTTCAATTAGAGTACATAACAATTAAACAAGACAAGTTTCCGTCAGGCTCATTAAATCATAAACCATCATTTTTAAATCTGGTTAAAATATGATCATCATACAGAAACTGCATGATTTTGCGGGCGGACAAGTTACTTCAGGCGTACTTACTTTCGCGAGGTCGAAAAAATCGCGAAATTTACGATATTTTCTTTCGAGAATTTAAAGAGAATTTAACGAGAATTTTTTTTTTCGCGAATGAGGTACATATATTTTAACTAGAAAATTTAAGTTTTCGGTGCATAAAACCAGTGTTTTGATCGTTAAAATGTACTCAAACCACATAGGCCGTGACCAGTGGATTGTTAATGTTTCAAAAATAAAGAAAAAATTCAAAATGTCGGTGAATAAACTTTTGATATCTTTCTTGGTCAATTTGAGGGTGCTGATTCCGATTTTCAATGTTACCAAGCTTGAAAACCCGCAGTTTTTGCGTAATTTGTGATTTTTTGCGATTTTAGGCAAAATTGTAAGCCCTGAAAATTCATGATTTTGGGGGGGGGGGGTCTTCAAAATCAAAAAAGACTTAAACCACGTGATAGAGCTCTTCAAACTGAACAAAAAAATGTATTATATCAAAGTCTCAACTTTCCTAGATCAAAAGTTATGGGCGTTTTTGTGGTAAAAAAGTGCTATAATTTTGCATAAATTATGCAGATTGTGGGGAAATTCCCTGTTTTCAATCAATTTTTGACCATAAAATCGTCTATAACTTTTGATCTAGAAAAGTTGAGACTTTGATATAATACATTTTTTGCTCAGGTTGAAGAGCTCTATCACGTGGTATAGGTCTTTTTTGATTTTGAAGACCCCTCCCAAAATCATGAATTTTCAGGGCTTACATTTTGCCTAAAATCGCAAAAAATCGCAAATTACGCAAAAACTGCGGCTTTTCAAGCTTGGTAACATTGAAAATCGGAATCAGCACCCTCAAATTGACCAAGAAAGATATCAAAAGTTTATTCACCGACATTTAAAAAAAAGTGAAACGTTTTGAGGTACCTGGCCATGGTCTAACAATTGATGGACGAAATTAACTTTCGCGAAAAGGGCTGAAATTCGCAATAAGTTTCCGCTCGCGAAAGTTTGTACGCCTAAAGTATGATAGTATTAAGTGGACAAGTTTCCATCAGGCTCATTAAATCATAAACCATCATTTTGAAGTCTGGTTAAAAAATGATCATCATACAGAAACCGTGAATTGATACCTTATAGATCGGAATCTGTATTTATTGTCGAGTCAAACTTAGCAAACAGGTATCAAGTCTGAAACTTAGCGACATGTATCAAGTCTTAAACTTAGCAAACATGTACCAAGTCTTAAACTTACCTGGGAGGAAAACTCCACTGGATACTGCTTCTAAAACACGTCGGAAGGCTTCACCTGGTGGGATTGGACCAAAACTACTTCCAATAGCTTTCTCACACAGAAGCTCGATAGCCCATCCTGACAGCGGTTTGAAGGCGGCCGAACGTTGACATAAATCTCTCACAATACGAATGGTGATCACACATGAAGTGAGCTGGTTTGCACGAGCCTAAAATTAAAAATTAACACGAATCTAAGAATAATAGCTCGAAAATAAATGTCCTGCCACGAGCATACTCGATTAAACTTAGTCAAACTTTGCAGATTTAATGTCCTTTCGACATTAAAGTTTTTTATGTCATTAGCAAAATAGTCAATCGAGACTAACCTGAAACATTTCAATGAAACGAATGGCTACTGGTGCTAGCTACTCCTATAGCCAAGCCAATAGCAGAAACTTGACTTATACAGATTGCTACTACTAGCTTTCCACCCTATGAAACCATTTCTAATAAAAGTTTAGGTTTCATTAAATATATATCCACAAAGTCAAACAAATTGATCGAATAAGCTCTTGGAAAGTTTTTTAGGTCACCTCATAGGTTTGCGCTAAATATTTCCAAAGGAATTTCCATTATATGAAAGGCTTAAAATTCAAGGCAAAGAGTAGAACGATCCTTAGATCGATGACTTTAAATTATTATGATAGCTACAACAAGAAAACTCTTGTCCTATTCTTATTGCCTTCTAAAACCCTTAATATAGATGTTTTAATAAGTAATCAGTGTTCCAAAGGTAGACGAGGCATTTAAGAGCCATTTTTTTTAAGAGTCTTCAGGGTGTGATACCTCATCCTCTTGGATTTTGATGAAATTTTGACCAAATGATCCATCACACAAGAAAATAAGACCCTGAAAATTTCACCTTGATATCTCAAGTAGTTTTGAAGATACAGCGTCTCAAAGATAGGCTACTAAGCGGAAATTGACCCCTAAAAATCATGAACTCTGGTGGGGAGCAGATTTTGAAAGCCAATGAATTTTTATTCAAGTACATTAGAAAGCTGATTTACAGTGGATTTCAAGAACTTTTTGTAGGGAATCAGAAAAAATCAAATTGAGTCTCCAAAATTTTCCCCAAAAATCTCTAGCACCTCCTGTAGAGGGCTTAAACTTTGTGTAATCTGGGTTTGGAAGCACTTTTAGCTGTCTGCTGATGGTCCTGAGACTTTTTTGAAGCAAACTTTTGACCTGGAGTGGTTTACTGGTGGGTTTTGGCCACAAAAATAAATTTCAGGATTTCTATTTTGCGTAACCGTCAAAAAATGGCCGAAAAAAATTGCTATTTTGGCTGATCTGGAGCAAAATTCAAGATGGCGTATCTTTTTGAACCCCCTACAATTTTTTTGAAACTTTCAGTAATGCTTCCTTAGTAGGTCTAGTTTATAACCTCAAAAATCTCAGTGGGGCCTTGAAGTCTCTTAAGATATGATCAATTGAAAATTTGCTTAACTTCGTTTTTTTTTCCCCTCCTTAAATGCTAAATCAGGCCCCACTTAAGGGCTCTAAAGGTAAATTTTTGTCAAAATATTGGTTGATCTTCTCTAGCCAACTTGGCATTAAGGGATACACTGTAAAAAATTCAGGTCATTTCCATTAACAGAGACATTTTATGACTGTTTCCTTTATTTTTAAGTTAGATATGTAAAAACATGGGACTGATCATCTGGCCTTTCGACCATTCCAGGCCTATATTTTCAGGAAAAGCCTCAACCTTTCACAGTTGGTAAATAGATCCTAAATTAAGCAGGTTACTTCAACTAATGGTTAACAGTACTTAATTCCTATTCAAAAACTTTTTAGACTCATTCAGAAATCCTACTTTGACAATAATTTGCGCTTTACCGCAAAATTTCTAAGTCCAAGTGTCGTGATTAACTTTAGACTGTCCAATATTTCTTGTCCAGAAGATTTAAACATCATTGTTTGCAGTATCTCATAAAATATCACCCTAGTAATGTTGCTTAGTTATTTAAGAATCAACAAGTAAGGCTGTCAGTGTACACAAATATAGAGATATTGGACGTCTAAAGTTAATCCGACACTTGGACTTAAAAATTTGCGGTTTAAAGCGAAATTATGTGTCAGGATTTCTGAATGAGTACTAAAAAGTTTTTGATAGGAATTAGTGTTTAAACCCATTTAGTTGAAGTAACTGCTTATATTAAGAATAATATTCACCCAAACTTGAAAGGTTGAGGCTTTTCCTGAAAATATAGGCCTGGAATGGTAGGAAAGGCCAGATGTCAGTCTCATTTTTTTACCTATCTTCTATACTTAAAAATAAGAAACAGTCTTAAAATGTCATCTGTTTACTGGAAATGACCTGAATTTTTTACAGTTGTTCCCTTAATGCCAATGATTAGTTGGCTAGAGAAGATCAACCAATATTTTGACAAGAATTTACCTTTTAGAGCCCTTAAGTGGGCCTGATTTAGCATTTTAGGAGGGAAAAAACGAGTTAGCAATTTTCAATCGATCATATCTAAGAGACTTCAAGGCCCCTGAGATTTTTTGAGGTTATAAACTAGACCCCTACTAAGGAAGCTTACTGAAATTTCAAACAAAATCTGTAGGGGTTCAAAAAGATACGCCTCTGAATTTGCTCCAGATCTGCCAAATAGCAATTTTTTCGGCCATTTTTGACGGTTACGCAAAAAAGAATCCTGAAAATGTTATTTTGTGGCCAAACCCACCGTAGTTAACCCCACCTCCAGGTCAAGTTTGCTTCAAAATTCTCAGGGACCCTCAGCAGACAGCTAAAAGTGCTTCTAAACCCAGATTCCACAAATTTTGAAGCCCTCTACAGAGAGATCTAAAGATTTCGGGAGGGGAAAATTTGGAGACTCAATTTGATTTTTTCTGATTCCCTACAAAAAGTTCTTGAAATCCACTGTAAATCAGCTTTCTAATGTACTTGAATAAAAATTCATTGGCTTTCAAAATCTGCTCTCCACCAGAGTTCATGATTTTTAGGGGTCAATTTTCGCTTAGTAGCCTATCTTTGAGACGCTGTATCTTCAAAACTACTTGAGATATCAAGGTGAAATTTTCATGGTCTTATTTTCTTGTGTGATGGATCATTTGGTCAAAATTTCATCAAAATCTAAGAGGGTGAGGTATCACACTTTCTTTATTCTGAAGATTTTTAAAAAAAATGGCTCTTAAATTAAGTCATATACATAACGTATAGGGAAGGAGATGGGCATAGCTGGGAAGGAACACTGACTAATTTACAGAGATAGTCAGTTGGTTTGAAATGTTCAGCCTGCAAAATCCTTTTGGTCATGAGTAAAGCCTCTAAATCTTTTGGTGCAGAAATGCCTACTAGAGTTCCATTAGAAGAGTTTTTTTAACAAACAAGAGTTAGCGTAGAGATTTTGCTCATAACCCTACACAAGCCGAAGATCTCAAACCATCTGATGTTCCCTTTCGAATGGAAATAAAAACGACTTAAACAAACGAAGGAGGTGAGATACAGTAAGGAAGAACATCCAACCTGGAACCATTTGGCGTGGCGTAAAGCTGCCAGAGCTTCAAGTGTTTTCTTTTTATCCAAAACATCTTTTTCGTTGACGACAGGAGTACTTTCTGGTGAACGAATGGTTAGAGTTAGGCTGCCTTCAACAGTTCATTTAAGCACATACGCTAACAGACCCCTCGTCAAAACAAAAGAATTTAACTTTTTAAAGTAAATAAGTTCAAACAATGAAAACAAAATTTGGAAACATTTAGACTTATTAATCTAAAAGTTAAATCAAGACTTGAAAGTCTCAAGTCTTATTTTATATGTTTGTCTGGGCATTTCCATAAATCAAAATTTTAACTTAATTTTTACTGCTTTATTAATTTCCATGAATCCACAAAGAAAACATAAATAAAAGATAAACGAAAAAGTGACGAGGCGCTGCAGCAAAGGTGCACTGTTTAGACAACCTTTCTCTATCTTGTCCAAAGCAATGATTCCAACTTTCAGTTAGGAGAAAGTTCACTAGAAAACTAGCTGTAAATTATCAATCAAATTACAAGCAATAAATAAATCTCATTTGTTTTTAAAAGAGGGAATTTATCCTCATTAAGAAATGATATGTATAAAGAAATTGACCGAAACCCTCTGCGGACTTTTGCATGCTTTGGAGGGATGTCCATAATTCATCTCAAAGGCAACATGAAAATCTATGGTAATGAATTCTTTAGTCAAAGCCATTTGATAATTTTGACTCCTTCCCGTCCATGGCACTATCCATTATACATAACAAAAAGTCATTGCTTTTTCAAGCTTTAAAATTCAAACACAGGAGGAGAGATAATAAAATACCTTTAGGTTGACCCTGTTCATCTTCATCTCGACAAGCAGGCGAAGTTAAAGTGACTTTGACTGTACATTTTGGTTCATCGGTCGAGGTAATGTTAATACAACAATCAGCTACACTGATGGACATATTGTACTTTGCTTCAGGTGCTGCCTCCTAAATAAGGAAAAGTCTTACATGTAAGATTTGTGCTCCTGATAATTAATAATGCACCACTGCACGCATTTTCTATCTGGCATTTCACTTTCAACTCATCAGCTGCTGTGAAAGTTAGTTGAACGTGCGCAACGCTCTGGGCTCAACTTCAGTGGCTTCAAATTATTCATAGGCCCAATTGTAGACCCCCAGATATTCAACAAGGAATAAGTGTGCCAAATTCCAGCCAAATCCAACCATTTTTGAGGCCTGTAGGCTCTGTTCTAAAGTTTTATCCTCGTTTTGGCGGAAAAACTCGTCCCCAGGCCCCAAAAATCAAGACTTTTGAAAAATGAAAAAAACACCCTCAGGCTGGACTTAAAAAATTGTTGGTTTGCCATCACCCGACCGACCCTACCTCGAAACCTACCGACCCAAAAAATTTTATTGCAATTTTAAATTCAAAAACTTCAAACAATAAAAAATCAAAACTTTTATCTTGTTTGTCTCAAGCATAAGAATCATAAATTCTCTGCTACCTTAAAATTAATCCCCTTAAGGTAGCACTTCTGTTTTTTATTCAAAATTACCTAAATGTAAACAAACTGTTAACCCTTCCATGGACGAAAATGTCATAAATTGCCAAAATCTAGGGTCGGGTGACAGCAAATTAACAATTTTTCAAGCCCAGCCTCAGATATTCACTTAAGGAACAAGTTTGCAAAATTTCAGCCAAATCGAACAATTTTTGTAGTCTGCCCCAAAGTTTTGGCACATACAGACAGACACACAGACAGAGAGACATTCTCAGATTCTAGCTCAACAGAAGTTGAGAAAAACGCTATGTCAGCAGTGGTGTATAATAAAAGGATTCGTGTAGTAACGAAAATGGGATTTTGGTACCCCTTAGTATTTGAAAATGTAAATATGTTTATAAAAGTGCAGCGAGCAAAGCAAGCACTAAGTTTTTGGGTATTTTTTCTTTTTGGCTGAAAACTGCTAATTCTAAGGTGTAAAAAAACAAAGGGGCACCAAAAAAAGTAATCAGAGGCCTATTTTCAACCCCTTCTCTGTTGGCACCCGTGAAAAAATCTGCCGCTGAGGGGAGGGAGGGGGCAACTGCCACCACACTACTTGAACCGTGACAGTGAAGATAGGCAAGAAAAAAAATTCTACAAAGAGTGAGACAAAGAAATATTTTCAATATTCCTTTACCTTTAGTTTATCAGGAACAAGTTTGCCAACCTTGGTGAGCAATGTTTTTGTAGGCTTATCTAAAAGAAGAAAAGTAGCAGTCAGCCGTACAAATTTGAATACAGAATTTCTTAGTAGGTTGCAGTTATCAAAATTGTGAAGCAACACCTACTTAAGTTTATTCTCACTTTCACCTCTCACTCAGAGTTGCCCATGTAACTTTGTGATAGGTGAAATTAATTTGCAAAAAAATATTTCAAATTGTAAGAAAATACAGGAAACTATTCAAAAAGAGTACCTGCACACAATACCACAAGCTCGACAGCTAGTTGTCCTTTTAAGAGGAGGCCAGTACATAGTGGACCAACTCTCATAACACCTTTCAGAGTTCGATTATTTCCAGCAGCAGCAGCAGCACTCTTCATTAATGGCTCCACTTTTTTCTCTTCTTCCTTTTTCTCTTCCTTAACTTCTGTCTTGATCAATGGTTTGATTTCTCCAGGGGTACTATCTTTATCTAAAGAGTTAGGAACAAAGCAATCTAATCAATATCCTCCATCATTCCAGCAATTTCTCTGGGTTAAACAACACAACAGCCTAGACTCCCACATATTCAAATATGGAAACTAATATTGAAATCGAAAAGAAACTTCATTTAAAATATATATGTCACCTTATGGAAAAAATACTTTATTCGATTCGCGAAAGTTAATGTCGTATATTTCGCGATTTTTCGACCTCGCGAAAGTTTCTGCTCGTGAAAGTTTGTACGCCTAAAGTAACTACACTTTTTGCCAAGCCTAATGAAAGAATTTTGAGACACTGTACCTCCAAGTGAGTCCGAAACCATTTTCAATGCTTTCTCAACTGCAGCAACAGTACTTTGGACTTGTTTCAATTCACTGTCAGATGGGTAGATATCAGAATGTTTGGCCATAATAAGTTTATCATCAGGAGTTGGTGGAGGTGGCTAAAACACAAAACGCATAAAATATCAGAATGTTTTGACAAATGACTCTAACTTAAGGGTTATGCCAGATTGTATCTACTCAAATAATCTGATATTTGTTTTTACTAAGTCACATTACATACTCCTTGTCTGTGAAACATTGGGCCAGGGTGCTCCATATAATTTTCTCTTCTTTCCCATTCATAGAAGTCCATCTCATGCATTCTGCTTTTGTCTGGTCGTGTCCAATATCTGAGGATGAAAGTTGTTTCATTATAAGATTTATTCAGTTTTATTGGCTAGTCCATAGTCTCTGATGGATGTCCCTTAGATAATTAATTACTTGTTGAAAATTTTACAACCCTGGACATTCAAATTTTGAAAAATTTAAATTGAAAGTGGATGCTTTCATAAAATTGAGTGGGTAGAGTCAGAATCATCAACTAATTAGATTACCTGTCTTCATTAGCCCTTCTCATATACTCATCACGCTCCCATCTGCTTAACTCCTCTTCTCTCATTCTCAGTTGCCGCTCCCATTGCATTTGTTCAAATTGCTTTTGCTTGAACGCATTTTGCCCTTCTTCACCAGTGCCAGGTGCACCTGAACCACCAGTTAGTGCCACACCAGCTTGCTTACGTTTACTGCCTTTCATCTCCACATGGATTGTTCGGTCAACTTTTTTCTATAAAATGAAAATTGCATTTAGAGCTGTTTGGAGTACAAGTTTTCACAATTTTTGTCTATGCTGTATCCATTCAGATCCATTTTATTTGTTTGCTTTTGTTTTACCAATGGGATACTCAGGATAACCACATTGGGGGTAAGCTAAGCAGTTTCTGTTGCAAGCCTTTAGGAGGATCTACTAGTACAAAGAACTAATAGTCTGCTGAAACTTGCCAGAAAAGTCCATAACCATAACAATACAGAATGCACCCTTCTGGGTTCTAATTGTTAATTTAAACAGAGTCACCATTTTTTGAGCAAAGCAAGGTTAAAAAAGGAGCGCCGCATGCAAGCAAGTTGTGCTCAACACCAAATTATCACCACATGAAATGACATGTTGTCACATTTTATCTTCTAACACAATTTCACATAAAGATTTTAATAATTATTGATAGAATATAAAAATCTACCTTGTAGCTCATTCTGTGTCTTCTACCTTTAATATGAGCCATCTTTGCAACATGGTCATTGAATCGACAATCACAGAGCGTACATTTGAAACCAATGACTTTACCAACATCGCTTTTAATATCTTCAACATAGGACTCACCTGGAAAATGAATGAGGGAGGTAAGGAATAACATTAAATCTTCATTTTTTAGCAAGGGGAAAACAGTAATAATAAATTTCAAGACAAGTGATGGTCGTGGTATACTAAAAACCTCCAATAGTTTTTTAATACTATATTGTTCAAAATAATTGATTATTACTAACCAATAGGTGTTCCTTCAACTGGGACTTCCTGGTCTGTGGATTCTGATGTTGCAGCTGCTGCCGTTGTTGTTGTTGGCGCCGCTGTTGTTGTGACTTCTTTTTTTACTTCAATCTTTTCTTCTACTCCAGTGGATGTTAACTTGGTTCCTCCAACAAAATTCATTTTCAGTGGCATGGTTTTGACAACATTAGCTTTCTTGGGTTCTGCTGTAGTTTCAATTGCTTTGATTTCAGGAATAGGTTTACCAAGCTTTTGATGCAGTTTGATAGTCTAAATTGACAAGCATATAGCAAGTTTAGGAAACTTAACCCTATTCTTACTAGGCTGCTGGCATCCACTAACGGATTCATGCTCCTTATAGAGGATGCTTAATAAGCTATATTTCCTTTGTCCAGAGATCTGCCGCCTTTAGCCGATATACGGCTAAAGACATATTTAGCTGGCGAGTGACTACAAATATAAAATTACGTAATGTTTAAATTTTCTGTGAGGCACCAAATCATAGATTGGAAAATATATTTGGATTTCGAAAAAAAAGTAGGCGGAAGGAAGTTTGCTTGTTTTTCTTCCTCCTTTCTTGTATAATGTGAATATTTTGTAAAAGATGAGAAATTAGATTTATTAAATTTAACTGCCCTGATGTATATTCTGTGTGCACCAAAAAAATTTTGCTTCATAAAACTACATTTTGATGCTTGAATTTGGACTTGTATGATTGTATAATTTTTTACCACACTGGATTCGTTGATCACTTTGGCTTCAGATAATTGTTTTGTCAGTTCGACAGATATGTTGCAGATTATTTCAAGGTATTCTAGTTATGTATATACATTACATTTTGGGGGTCATACTGAGTATTTCTGACATTAGTTCTTTATGATTCTACAAAAGGGAGTGTTGTTGCTCCTTCAACAAGGGCCTTTAAATGTTAAAACAAACAACTTTTCTTCAGCTTTGGCATTTCACTTTTTAATACTGTGTGGCCTTTGTATCTTTTCAGGTACTTAGCTTCAATTCTTTGAAAAGATTGGAGTGTTTCTGGTTGTTTTCTTTCACTTTTGTGTTCATATTTGTATTTTTTGAGCTTCGACCAAAGAGCTGATGGAAAAGTTTTGATAAATTTACAGACCAGATATCTTATAAAAGGAAAAGTCAAAAATAAATCTACAGACTGTATATAATGCGCGCATCAGATTGTTTTTTATCTTTTTTCTGTTTTGTTTTTTCTGGTCTGGGATTTCGAAAATAAACATTCCATTGAAAACGTTCGAAACGATCGTTTTTTGCATACAGATCAATGTCAATCAAATTATTAACTCGTCAAGATTTCCTTTTCCTTTGGTTGGTAGATCATTAAGCAGACCTATACTCCTGATCTATTTTAGATGAATTTGGCACATAAGATCCTTGCTAGCTATGTAAGGTAACTTTTGACAAAACTTTTTTGATGAAATCACTCAAATGCCCAAAGTGAACGGGATGCGCTGTAGTTTTTACAAGAGACTTCACTAATTGGTTATTTGAAGTAATAGAGATGACGCGTTCTTTAGAAAAAGTAACAAAATTGTTTTATTACAGGGTAACGACCAACAAAATCAAACGAGAGCTTGTAAAAACTCCAGCTTGTCCCAAGTGAACAAAAACCTAAATTCCCTTTGTTCTTTTAAATAGCTGTTGTATCAGGTTGTATTCTAACAAAGGCTTTAGAAAAAAGTTCCCTGAGTTAATTACAGTTTAAACAATATTTAACATAAAAAAAAATCTGTAAAGTTGTTCCTACTTTGAGATGGTTAGCTCCTTTGATATGTGCATTGAATGCATCCTTTCCGGTACATATGACATCACACAATTCACATTTATGTGTTCCTGGTGCTAGTTTCTTTAAATCTGTAGTAGCTGCAGCTGCTTTTTTCTTGTGCTTTTGTCCTTCAAGATGTTCTTTGTATGTCTATAATAAAGGGAATATTAACATCTTTGCTGTTTTGAATATTTATAGGTGATTGCTTTATAAACCGCCTACCTTATTACACAAATATTACTAGTACTTTTATTAATACGAATTAAGAAATGTTGTGTTAATAGAAACCCCCGTAATTAAAACCAGCCGTGGTGTGCTTGAAAAAGCAGATAAAATTTGTGTTAATTTGATTTTGATTTTATTGTTGAATACTTGCCTAGTAATATTCGTGTAATGAGGTATTCTTCAATTTTTTAACCACCAACAGCTTTTTTGTCATAAATTTAAAATAAAGATATTTCTAGCTGTCAAAAGAAAAAACTCCTTTACTTTTCACTTTTGATTCAGATTGATTTTACTCTAAGCTTTACCCTAAAATTTTTAAGATTAGCCCAGATTGCCCTCCCAGCTCAAAAATATTGTTACGAGCAGACAGATTTTTGTCTACAGATGGAGGAGTTGGTTGGATGACAATCTGAAAAAAGGCTAAGAAAGATTTGAACAGCATACCTGGGGACCAGCACAACTAATTTTACAAACTTCACAATAATGAAGTTGCTGAGGTTTAGCAGGTCCTGCATTCTTTACTCCCCATCCTGTCTTCTGGTTCCCTAACTTGAATGTAGGTTTTTCATGTTTCTTGTTACTGCCAGCTTGTTGAGACAGGAAACTAGTGGCTGCATTGTACACTACTTTCTCATAAGCATTTTGATGATTTCCACTTGTCTTTGGTGTTGTCGTGGACGGAGTAGTCTGATAATGAAGAACAAGTGACACTTTTATGGACCTACCTGGTTATCAAACTAATCAATGAACATTGAAACAATGAAACACATAAGACATAACTGGTCAAAATACAAAAAAATAAAGAACAAGCGATACTTTTATGGACCTACCTGGTTATCAAACTAATCAGTGAACATTGAAACAATGAAATACATAAGACATAACTGGTCAAAATACAAAAAAATAAAGAAAATGAAAGCATATCTATTGAGAGAAACTATCAACACTATTGTAAAAGATTTTTGAAAAAGAAATAAAAAAGCTATTAAGCGCTTTTCTTTATAAAAAAACCACTATCAGAAAAATGCACAGCTTAATAAATAAGGTTTCCAGAAAACTCAAACCGTCGCGCTCTACCGTGACATTTTCTTCTGTCAGAAAAAATAACAATAAAAAAATAATTTGGCTAATAACATTGATCTTTGCTCATAAATAGTGATTCTTATAGATAAAGATTCGTTTTTCAGCCAAAAAAAATAATAAGTGTTTACAGAAAACTCAAACCATTGCGCTCTAAGGTGACATTTTCATTGTTTAGAAAAAATAATAATAAAATAATAATTTGGCTAAGAACATTGATCTGTGCTTATAAATAGTGATTCTTATAGATAAAAATTTGTTTTTCAGCCAAAAAAATAATAAGTGTGTACAGAAAACTCAAATCATCGCGCTCTAAGGTGACATTTCCTTTGTTTAGAAAAAATAATAATAAAATAATAATTTGGCTAAGAATATTGATCTATGCTTATAATTAGTGATTCTTATAGATAAAGATTCGTTTTTCAGCCAAAAAAAAAAGTGTTTCTAGAAAACTCAAATCATTACCCTCCACCGTGACATTTTCATCTTAAAAAAAACTAATAAAAATAATAATCATAATATGGCTAAGAACATTGATGTATTCTAATTAAAAGTGGTTCTTATAGATAAAAATGCGATTTTTGAGCCAAAAAATTTTTTTTTGCAAAAATCTGCTTGAGCCATCTTTTAACTATGATTGTGCCCTACTTTCATGCTAAAAATCAGAAAAAATTAATGATCCAATTTTTCACAAAGTCCAAAAAACCTGTTTTTAAGCTGTTTTTTGGCCCAAATTTGCCCCAAAATTTTTATTTTTTGAAAATCGAGCTCCGTCACATTCGAGAGTTTATGGTCATGCACCTTTGTGCCAAAAATCAGAAAAAACTAATGAGCCAATCTTGAGAAAAGCTGGTAACTAACTAACGAACATGGGTTAATTTATAGGACCTCCACCCCACCGGGGTAGGTCCAAAAATGAAAACATATCTATTGGGAGAAACTATGAACACTATTGAAAAAGATTTTTGAAAAGAAATAAAAAAGCTATTAAACGCTTTTCTTTATAAAAACAATCCACTATCAGAAAAATGCACAGCTTAATAAATAAGGTTTCCAAAAAACTCAAAAACCATTGCGCTCTACCGTGACATTTTCTTTGTTTTGAAAAAATAATAATAAAAATAATAATTTGGCTAACAACATTGATCTATGCTTATAAATAGTGATTCTTATAGATAAAGATTTGTTTTTTAGCCAAAACAATAATAAGTGTTTCTAGAAAATTCAAACCATTGCCCTCCACTGTGAAATTTTCATCTTAAAAAAAACTAATAAAAATAATAATATGGCTAAGAACATTGATGTATGCTTATTAAAAGTGATTCTTATAGATAAACATGCGTTTTTTTGAGCCAACAAATTTTTTTGCAAAAATCTGCTTGAGCCATCTTTTACCTATGATGGTACCCTACTTTCATGCAAAAAATCAGAAAAAATTAATGATCCAATTTTTCACAAAGTCCAAAAAACCTGTTTTTTAGCCGTTTTTTGCCCCAAAATTTTTTTTTCGTAGATTGGGCCCCGTCACATTTTGGCCACTACCATTTTGCACCTTTGTACCAAAAATCAAAAGATTCCTATGATTCAATCCTGAGAAAAGTTGGTAACAGACGAACGATCAAAGTATTCTTAAAAATCAATATTTATTTTACTGAAAAAAATAAACTCAGTTACTGATGATGGACACCTAAATTCCAACATTTATTGTTACCTTCTGTTTTGCAAATCCAGCAGAATTATTATAGCTTGATGAAGTTGATGAACGTTGTTGATAACCACCAGAACTGTATGAAGAATTAGTGGAATATCCAGACTTCTGTTGATATTGGCTCGATCCACCACCATATGCTGGCTTCACTGAACTTCCATAGCTAGTACCATAGTTTCCTAAAATGGAAGTACAAACATTTCCAAGTTCAAGCCAACATAGTTTTAAAGTGACATTAAGAAAAGTTGAAAATAATCAAGCTGTTTGTTAAAAGTCCAAAAAACTTCCATTTTGCATTATTGTGCAAAAAATGTGATCCTCCAAGCGATTTTAAGTACATAAAAATCTTTCCGGCAAACATCGGAAAATGATCCGCCAATTTGCCGGCAATAGTCGATAATCGTCCGCTCACTCATAGAATTAAGCCGGTAATTTATCGGTTCACGAAATCAAGCAATTTTTTCTTTCTTAAACCTATAGGCGGGAACTTTGCGGTTACCAGCCGTGACGTCTATTTTTAGAAGGGTGTTTGATACCGGTAATTTGCCGACAATTTGCCGGCCTTATGGATGCCGGTAGACGAAGAATAAAAACATTCTAACATTACGTAATCAATATATGGTACATATTCCTATATTCCTATATATCTATGTATCTACATATCCACGTATCTATGTATTTATGTATCTACGCATCCATGTATCTATGTATCTATGTATCTAAATATCCATGTATCTATGTATCTATGTATCCATATATCTACGTATCTACGCATCCATGTATCTATGTATCTACATATCTACGCATCCATGTATCTATGTATCTATGTATCTATATATCTACATATCCATGTATCTATATATCTACGTATCTGTGTATCTATGTATCTATATATCCATGTATCTATGTATCTATGTATCTATATATCTACATATCTACATATCTAGGCATCCATGGATCTATGTATCTACATATCTACACATCTATGTATCTACATATCCACGTATCTATGTATCTATGTATCTACATATCTACGCATCCATGCATCTATGTATCTATGTATCTATGTATCTACATATCCATGTATCTATGTATCTAAATATCCATGTATCTATGAATCTATGTATCTATGTATCTATGTATCTATATACCTATGTATATGTATATATATCTACATATCTACGCATCCAAGTACTGTATCTATGTATCTACGCATCCATGTATCTATGTATCTAGTATCTACATATCAATGTATCTATATATCTACGTATCTATGTATCTATGTATCTATATATCTACATATCCATGTATCTATATATCTACGTATCTGTGTATCTATGTATCTATATATCCACATATCTACACATCTATGTATCTACATATCCACGTATCTATGTATCTATGTATCTACATATCTACGCATCCATGCATCTATGTATCTATGTATCTATGTATCTACATATCCATGTATCTATGTATCTAAATATCCATGTATCTATGAATCTATGTATCTATGTATCTATGTATCTATATATCTACATATCTACGCATCCATGTATCTAT